>NW_027514425.1:900000-1112502 GCF_048772815.1 Callospermophilus lateralis | reverse complement strand
GAGGCCTGGAATCTCAGTTCAAGGATATCAAATGATTTAGTTCCCAACAAAATGCAGCCATTGAGAGTCAAAACACACATGCACCTCACATTGTAGACCTCAATGGGCCTGGCCTAATGTGACCTTTTGTCCATTCTTTGGGAAGCCTTGCCTGTGAGATTTCTCCAGAGATTTCATTGAAATGAGCTTCCTCACCATTTAATGTTTGCTGAATGAATTGAAACCCACAGTGCCTCCAACTTCATGCTTGAAAAATGGCTAGATAAATACCATGAAATTTTGAAATTCCTATGACCAGGTGGCACTGGAGAAACATTGGATGTCCTATTGCTGATCATGAGTATACCAGACAGTGCCTTGATTTACTGAGTTTCATGAAAATGGTGTAGAACAGAGATGCCAGTAAGTTGGAGCCTGCTGAGTAGTGGGTCTAGAGCAGTGCTGGGGAGGTGTTTGATAAAACATCCGTGGTAGGGCCATGTGGATTTACCATTGGATTCCAAATGGCTTGTAACTGACATGGTGCTGCCAGCAGACCCTTATATGTAAAGGCATCTTTTTATATGGAGAGTTTTAAGAGGAAAATTAAGAATCAGGTTGATATGGACAAGGGGGCAATGGGGCAAGCTGTGAGAGATAGAAGCCTAGTTGGTGCATTCTCTTGCAGACCCTGACCCACCACACGTGACAGAACTCCCTCCAGCACTGTGTCCCAGTTTAGCTGCTAGTATTTCGTGAAACAAATACCAAACTCACAGTGCAGCAGCCTAAACACCACAAAAAGTGGAGGAGGACCAAATGGCTTCACAGTCCACACGGGGAGACGGGGAGACACTTAGTCCACAGTGGCCTCAGTTTACCTATAAAGAGAGGATTCAGCACTGCTTCATCTTGTTCATTGGAAAATAAGAAACCATGTCCTCCAGGTCACATAGATGCAGACCCAGCTTTGATGGTCTCACTACAAAGGAAGCCAAATCTCATGAAAACAACATATATTTAAAGTGCGGAAGCTCAGAGGCAGGTTCTCAAACAGTTTTTAGGCCAGCAGAGTTACATGTTTGTGGAGTGTTTACCATGTCCCTTACTTTAGGAAACTCCTAAACCACCTCCAAGGTTGTGAACTCCTGAGCATTTTCCATTCCAGATATGTATTCACTGATTGTGTAACTCTTCTCCTCTAATTGTGTCTTACTTGGGGTGAAGGTAATGTCAAGGCATTGTTTTGGATGAGAGCGGGAGGATATGTGTGCAGCATATATTTACATACACATTGGATTCATTTTCCAATTTTTCATTCGAAGTACTGAATCCCTGACACTAACCCATACCTAGTAGACTCAGACTATTCATCCTAATATAATGGGGAAAATTAACCCAACACAATAGAAATACAAGCACTTCAGAGGAGACATGTTCTATAGTTGGACTTGACATTTGCATTATATAAGGTAGGAGTTATACATCTAGTCAAATTTTAATTGAAATATTCTCCATGTGTTTTTAAACTTAACAAATATGTGAATACTTGTTTCCAATTTCTGTAGCCTATTCACACATGTATATTTATATGCATATATAGAATCCTACCAGGTATCACACGTACATTTTTGTAAGGTGGATGTCTTGGCAGATACAAATTGTGAGAAGTGTTCACTCCTCCTAAATGCTGTTGGAAATGAAAATTCAACCTATAAGAGAGCGTCCTAGAAGAACAACATTATACATAAACTCATGTTCAGTAACAT
The DNA here is from genome assembly GCF_048772815.1 of Callospermophilus lateralis. Lineage (NCBI taxonomy): Eukaryota > Metazoa > Chordata > Mammalia > Rodentia > Sciuridae > Callospermophilus > Callospermophilus lateralis. The sequence continues at coordinate 1,110,754 of NW_027514425.1, read as the reverse complement.
AAATATTTTTGCATCTGTGGATGATATATATTTACTGATGAATTTCGATTGGCATTTATATTGGTACTTTTTAATGTCTGTGAGTGTTGTGTGTGTGTGTGTGTGTGTGTGTGTGTGTGTGTAGATATAGATATAGATATACTCTCCAAACTTTCTAAATATGAAATATATGTGTCTAGTATACACTCTCTAAATTCATTCATGTTCATGTATGTTGATTTAAAATCCACTTTTCAGAAGATTATAATCAGAAATATTCATCCACCTGAAATACATATTTGTTTCCTAGTACTGACTACTAACTTCAGTGAAGGGTGCATACAAATCCTAATTATTCTACAGTATCTGACCCAGTCTAACAACAATGCAAGTAGACTCCTATGGGACATGATATGCAATTTGTCATTCATTTGTATTCGACACTGGTACATTATTGTTTCTTCAGTTTTTGCACATCATAGGATATACATTTCATCCACAAGTTCACAAATTAATAGGCATTTGTTTCAACATTAATCACTTCTTGCTTCAGAACACATGTATTGTCAGGGTTTCTACTGGTCTTTTCATGAGACTTCTTTCCAAACACATTATTTTGAATTTCCATAATCATTTTGAAGCAAAACTCACACACTCTTCATGATAAACCAAAACACTAATATTTCCATTAGATATATAACTGGTTGGAATGAATGATTGTATATCAATATACAATTTCCTTTTATTTTTCAGATATCAGTTCAATTCATTATTTAAAGTTCAAGAAAGTTATATTATTTATTCACAGTATGGTCTATTCGTGGTTTTTCTCTATTTTCATAGAAACAGGGTACACCTATTTGTACCCCCAATTCTAATTTTACATCTTCAATATATTGCTCCCAGAAATGGTGAAAGAAATACTCATGTCACCTCATTATCACAGTAATATTCTGGACAAAAAATGGAAAGGTCACATTTATGATTGTACCAAAGCCTAAATGGAAAGTGAACATGGATTTCTAAAAACATCCATGTCCAGGTTTCCTAATGCTGTCAATTGTCACTCCTATTGGTGACTACATATTTGTTTTTTCCTAATTTATATATTGAAACTCAACCCTGTTGAAAATGTCTAATTCGATCCCTCACTTTATACTTTGCCTGCTTTCGTAATGTTTCCATTGATATCTGCTTTTCTACATATTTTCCCCAGTTCAACATAGTGTCTGACTCTTCATATGTGCTGACATTTACATTCACTCTATAACCAAAAGTCTATTGCTAAAGAACTTTTGGTCCAAATCCTATACTCACTCGTCTTCCTAAACCTTCCGACTATCTTCCTAATCCTACTGAATATCCCTTTTTGACTGGATGTTCTCTTCTAAATTCAATCATCCAATGTACAAAGTCCTATGCCATTGTATATCAAATTATCTGAGACATCTTTGCAGAACATAATTCAAAGCTAAGTATCCCAATCAAGGGCAAAACCCTTCTGGGCTTCAAAGCATACCTAGATTTCTTTTTTCATACTTATATTTCAACTCTATATTCTTGTAAATATTGCAGGTTCCCAATCCCATTATTCATCGCACAGAATCATTCGTCACCAAATCAAACCTGTTTTTAACCCCAAGTATACACTGTTCTCTCAATCATTTTACAGAAGAGCAGGGACAGAGGGGTTCTTACAATACAGGAAAGTTGGGGATCTTCCACCAGATGAGAACCTCAAATGTCCATGCACAAATGATACCTGGAGAAGTTGTAGGCAGGTATGAAGCACCTGAGAGAGCAAAAGTCAACTTCCATGGCAAACAACCTGGTCAGGATGAAGGGATGTGTCTGAATCTGCCTCTCTCTTCTTATTGTAGACAAGGTGGAACAATCCAGGCCTGAGTGGAGAGCTGTTCCCGGGTGCCAATGGTTGATATACATTCTACCTTATGAAAGTGTCACAGGAAGTAGGGGAAACCTCCATCTTATGTAACCCTTGGAAGCAACTGTTAGGACAAAGTGGTTGCCAAGGCAGTGACCTCATTCAGTTCCAAAGAATGTGACATACCTCATTTCCTTGGTGATGGAACTCTCTGAACTTGGTATCCAAGAAGCCAGGCACCCAGAGGCAGTCCCAGTCCCAGGCCCAGTGGGCTCACTTGTTTGGATTTACCAAGGACATAGTCAGTTTTCTTGGTACCTAATGATGTGAGGATGGCCAAATGCCAGGAGAGCTCTGAAGATGGACCTTTCCTGAGAAAACAGGTAGTGGCTAACCACTTTTTCCTGACATCTTCACAGAGTTGGTCAAGGAAACAAGATCTGAGAGAAGACAGGCCATTTTGGGGGAACATAGTATGGCCCACCAGTCAGAGGACACTCCGGATAGTCACAGACCTACTTGGGGGAAGGAGGTGCCTTTGTGGGAGTGGGTGTGGGTTTGTTGTATTGTCTCATGTTCTGAGAATAGATCGAAAAGGCGGTTTGTTTGGTTTGGAGCAGACAGTTTCTAGTAAGTCATTTGACAAGGCGAGTGTTTCTGTTTATGTGTATCCCACTGTGTCCGTTGTTGTAGACATTAGAAAAGAGAATGCATTAATGGATGTGTCCTGTCTAGTATAAATCTTCCCTATAATTCATCCTGCCCAATATATGAATGGACTGCAGCTTGTCTTATCGATGTGCAACACCTGCTATCTTTCTAAGTTGTTGTTTTCTTCCTGAATTCTGGCCACTCTCCAGAATGGGCTCAGGGATTTGTGTCCAAAATATGTATCACCTCAAAGCTCTGTGACATGGCCATGTAAAGGATAGTTGAAGAGAATGGCGAGCATCTCCGAAAACTCAGATATCAGTGTGACCAGGAAAGTCTCAGTGCAGAAACACTGCTTTGGGCTTTTTGCTTACTTATTGTTTCGTTGCACTGAATGTCAGGAAGGTCTTTGCCTCAGGCCACCCCTTTGTGAAGCCTGGAGAAAACAGTTTTCAAATGGAAATGAATGGGCATCACCTGTGGTTCTTTGCTTAATTGCTTTGGAAAGGGATGTGTCTTTATCAGCCTCTTGGTCTTGTGTGTTGCTGTGACTTAGATTCTCAGCACCTGATGGATCTTAAGAATGATCCCATGTGAGCTTCCAAAACCAGAATGGCAAAAAATATCATTCATTGTGGATGAAGACTCTTGCCTTCCTCTGTTAGGTTCCTGCACTCCAACAAATATGAATAGGGATTCTGTGAGTCAAATGAGTTCTTCAAAGCCCTGCAGAGGTGCTTGTGTTTTTGCATGACTCTAAATCACCTAAAGAATCGATACCTAAAATCAGTAGCCCTCAAATTGGAGAAACATAGAAGTATTAACGGCAGGCTTATTTGTTCACTCCTGGTTCACAGCAACGGTGTCCAGGCTACCCTGACTTTAGGCAAATGAGGGGCAAACGAGCTGATTTTGGACACTGTCTTGGGCTGCACCCCTCATGGAAACCTCCAGCCAGATGTTAAGATGATTGACTAAATGGAATAAGGTGAGGGCCATGTGGGAGTGTTTTGGTTTTAATGTTGGTCATTTGTGTGGCATTGGAAAAAATGACTGGTTCCACGTGGGCTTGAACTCTGGTGTGATTCCCCTTAAACACTGGGTTTTGGAACTGAACTCAGAGAAGCATTGCTATGAATTTTGTTGGGATTTTAAGAGGCCACGCATGAAAGTCGCTCTTGGAAACTGAGACCTAGGCCCCGGGTAGATTTCCACAGAGGCCTGGGAATCTCAGCAAGGATATCACATGATTTTATTCTTAAAGAAATGGCAGCCATAGTTGAGAGTCAAAACACACATGCACCTCACATTGTAGACCTCAATGGGCCTGGCCTAATGTGACCTTTTGTCCATTCTTTGGGAAGCCTTGCCTGTGAGATTTCTCCAGAGATTTCATTGAAATGATCTTTCTCACCATTTAATCTTTGCTGAATGAATTGAAACCCACAGTGCCTCCAACTTCATGCTTGAAAAATGGCTAGATAAATACCATGAAATTTTTGAAATTCCTATGACCAGGTGGCACTGGAGAAACATTGGATGTCCTATTGCTGATCATGAGTATACCAGACAGTGCCTTGATTTACTGAGTTTCATGAAAATGGTGTAGAACAGAGATGCCAGTAAGTTGGAGCCTGCTGAGTAGTGGGTCTAGAGCAGTGCTGGGGAGGTGTTTGATAAAACATCCGTGGTAGGGCCATGTGGATCTACCATTGGATTCCAAATGGCTTGTAACTGACATGGTGCTGCCAGCAGACCCTTATATGTAAAGGCATCTTGTTATATGGAGAGTTTTAAGAGGAAAATTAAGAATCAGGTTGATATGGACAAGGGGGCAATGGGGCAAGCTGTGAGAGATAGAAGCCTAGTTGGTGCATTCTCTTGCAGACCCTGACCCACCACACGTGACAGAACTCCCTCCAGCACTGTGTCCCAGTTTAGCTGCTAGTATTTCGTGAAACAAATACCAAACTCACAGTGCAGCAGCCTAAAAACCACAAAAAGTGGAGGAGGACCAAATGGCTTCACAGTCCACACGGGGAGACCGGGAGACACTTAGTCCCCAGTGGCCTCAGTTTACCTATAAAGAGAGGATTCAGCACTGCTTCATCTTGTTCATTGGAAAATAAGAAACCATGTCCTCCAGGTCACATAGATGCAGACCCAGCTTTGATGGTCTCACTACAAAGGAAGCCAAATCTCATGAAAACAACATATATTTAAAGTGCGGAAGCTCAGAGGCAGGTTCTCAAACAGTTTTTAGGCCAGCAGAGTTACATGTTTGTGGAGTGTTTACCATGTCCCTTACTTTAGGAAACTCCTAAACCACCTCCAAGGTTGTGAACTCCTGAGCATTTTCCATTCCAGATATGTATTCACTGATTGTGTAACTCTTCTCCTCTAATTGTGTCTTACTTGGGGTGAAGGTAATGTCAAGGCATTGTTTTGGATGAGAGCGGGAGGATATGTGTGCAGCATATATTTACATACACATTGGATTCATTTTCCAATTTTTCATTCGAAGTACTGAATTCCTGACACTAACCCATACCTAGTAGACTCAGACTATTCATCCTAATATAATGGGGAAAATTAACCCAACACAATAGAAATACAAGCACTTCAGAGGAGACATGTTCTATAGTTGGACTTGACATTTGCATTATATAAGGTAGGAGTTATACATCTAGTCAAATTTTAATTGAAATATTCTCCATGTGTTTTTAAACTTAACAAATATGTGAATACTTGTTTCCAATTTCTGTAGCCTATTCACACATGTATATTTATATGCATATATAGAATCCTACCAGGTATCACACGTACATTTTTGTAAGGTGGATGTCTTGGCAGATACAAATTGTGAGAAGTGTTCACTCCTCCTAAATGCTGTTGGAAATGAAAATTCAACCTATAAGAGAGCGTCCTAGAAGAACAACATTATACATAAACTCATGTTCAGTAACATAAATATTTTTGCATCTGTGGATGATATATATTTACTGATGAATTTCGATTGGCATTTATATTGGTACTTTTTAATGTCTGTGAGTGTTGTGTGTGTGTGTGTGTGTGTGTGTGTGTGTGTGTGTGTATAGATATAGATATAGATATACTCTCCAAAGTTTTCCAAATATGAAATATATGTGTCTAGTATACACTCTCTAAATTCATTCATGTTCATTTATGTTGATTTATAATCCACTTTTCAGAAGATTATAATCAGAAATATTCATCCACCTGAAATACATATTTGTTTCCTAGTACTGACTACTAACTTCAGTGAAGGGTGCATACAAATCCTAATTATTCCACAGTATCTGACCCATCAATGCAAGTAGACTCCTATGGGACATGATATGTAATTTGTCATTCATTTGTATTTGACACTGGTGCATTATGGTTTCTTCAGTTTTTGCACATCATAGGATATACATTTCATCCACAAGTTCACAAATTAATAGGCATTTGTTTCAACATTAATCACTTCTTGCTTCAGAACACATGTATTGTCAGGGTTTCTTGACTGGTCTTTTCATGAGACTTCTTTCCAAACACATTATTTTGAATTTCCATAATCATTTTGAAGCAAAACGCACACACTCTTCATGATAAACCAAAACACTAATATTTCCATTAGATATATAACTGGTTGGAATGAATTATTATATATCAATATACAATTTCCTTTTATTTTTCAGATATCAGTTCAATTCATTATTTAAAGTTCAAAAAAGTTATATTATTTATTCAAGTATGGTCTATTCGTGGTTTTTCTCTATGTTCATAGAAACAGGGTACACCTATTTGTACCCCCGATTCTCATTTGACATCTTCAATATATTGCCCCCAGAAATGGTGAAAGAAATACTCATGTCACCTCATTATCACAGTAATATTCTGGACAAAAAATGGAAAGGTCACACTTATGATTGTACCAAAGCCTAAATGGAAAGTGAACATGGATTTCTAAAAACATCCATGTACAGGTTGCCTAATGCTGTCAATTGTCACTCCTATTGGTGACTACATATTTGTTTTTTCCTAATTTATATATTGAAACTCAACCCTGTTGAAAATGTCTAATTCTATCCCTCACTTTATACTTTGCCTGATTTCGTAATGTTTCCATTGATATCTGCTTTTCTACATATTTTCCCCAGTTCAACATAGTGACTGACTCTTCATATGTGCTGACATTTACATTCACTCTATAACCAAAAGTCTATTGCTAAAGTACTTTTGGTCCAAATCCTATACTCACTTGTCTTCCTAAACCTACTGACTATCTTCCTAATCCTACTGAATATCCCTTTTTGACTGGATGTTCTCTTCTAAATTCAATCATCCAATGTACAAGGTCCTATGCCATTGTATATCAAATTATCTGAGACATCTTTGCAGAACATAATTCAAAGCTAAGTATCCCAATCAAGGGCAAAACCCTTCTGGGCTTCAAAGCATACCTAGATTTCTTTTTTCATACTTATATTTCACCTCTATATTCTTGTAAATATTGCAGGTTCCCAATCCCATTATTCATCGCACAGAATCTTTCGTCACCAAATCAAACCTGTTTTTAACCCCAAGTATACACTGTTCCCTCAATCATTTTACAGAAGAGCAGGGACAGAGGGGTTCTTACAATACAGGAAAGTTGGGGATCTTCCACCAGATGAGAACCTCAAATGTCCATGCACAAATGATACCTGGAGAAGTTGTAGGCAGGTATGAAGCTCCTGAGAGAGCAAAAGCCATCTTCCATGGCAAACAACCTGGTCAGGATGAAGGGATGTGTCTGAATCTGCCTCTCTCTTCTTATTGTAGACAAGGTGGAACAATCCAGGCCTGAGTGGAGAGCTGTTCCCGGGTGCCAATGGTTGATATACATTCTACCTTATGAAAGTGTCACAGGAAGTAGGGGAAACCTCCATCTTATGTAACCCTTGGAAGCAACTGTTAGGACAAAGTGGTTGCCAAGGCAGTGACCTCATTCAGTTCCAAAGAATGTGACATACCTCATTTCCTTGGTGATGGAACTCTCTGAACTTGGTATCCAAGAAGCCAGGCACCCAGAGGCAGTCCCAGTCCCAGGCCCAGTGGGCTCACTTGTTTGGATTTACCAAGGACAGAGTCAGTTTTCTTGGTACCTAATGATGTGGGGAAGGCCAAATGCCAGGAGAGCTCTGAAGATGGACCTTTCCTGAGAAAACAGGTAGTGGCTAAGCACTTTTTCCTGACATCTTCACAGAGTTGGTCAAGGAAACAAGATCTGAGAGAAGACAGGCCATTTCGGGGGAACATAGTATGGCCCACCAGTCAGAGGACACTCCGGATAGTCACAGACCTACTTGGGGGAAGGAGGTGCCTTTGTGGGAGTGGGTGTGGGTTTGTTGTTTTGTCTCATGTTCTGAGAATAGATCGAAAAGGCGGTTTGTTTGGTTTGGAGCAGACAGTTTCTAGTAAGTCATTTGACAAGGCGAGTGTTTCTGTTTATGTGTATCCCACTGTGTCCGTTGTTGTAGACATTAGAAAAGAGAATGCATTAATGGATGTGTCCTGTCTAGTATAATTCTTCCCTCTAATTCATCCTGCCCAATATATGAATGGACTGCAGCTTGTCTTATCGATGTGCAACACCTGCTATCTTTCTAAGTTGTTGTTTTCTTCCTGAATTCTGGCCACTCTCCAGAATGGGCTCAGGGATTTGTGTCCAAAATATGTACCACCTCCAAGCTCTGTGACATGGCCATGTAAAGGATAGTTGAAGAGAATGGCGAGCATCTCAGAAAACTCAGATATCAGTGTGACCAGGAAAGTCTCAGTGCAGAAACACTGCTTTGGGCTATTTGCTTACTTATTGTTGTGTTGCACTGAATGTCAGGAAGGTCTTTGCCTCAGGCAACCCCTTTGTGAAGCCTGAAGAAAACAGTTTTCAAATGGAAATTAATGGGCCTCACCTGTGGTTCTTTGCTTAATTGCTTTGGAAAGGGATGTGTCTTTATCAGCCTCTTGGTCTGTGTGTGGCTGTGACTTAGATTCTCAGCACCTGATGGATCTTAAGAATGATCCCATGTGAGCTTCCAAAACCAAAATGGCAAAAAATATCATTCATTGTGGATGAAGACTCTTGCCTTCCTCTGTTAGGTTCCTGCACTCCAACAAATAAGAATAGGGATTCTGTGAGTCAAATGAGTTCTTCAAAGCCCTGCAGAGGTGCTTGTGTTTTCGCATGACTCTAAATCACCTAAAGAATCGATACCTAAAATCAGTAGCCCTCAAATTGGAGAAACATAGAAGTATTAACGGCAGGCTTATTTGTTCACTCCTGGTTCACAGCAACGGTGTCCAGGCTACCCTGACTTTAGGCAAATGAGGGGCAAACGAGCTGATTTTGGACACTGTCTTGGGCTGCACCCCTCATGGAAACCTCCAGCCAGATGTTAAGATGATTGACTAAATGGAATAAGGTGAGGGCCATGTGGGAGTGTTTTGGTTTTAATGTTGGTCATTTGTGTGGCATTGGAAAAAATGACTGGTTCCACGTGGGCTTGAACTCTGGTGTGATTCCCCTTAAACACTGGGTTTTGGAACTGAACTCATAGAAGCATTGCTATGAATTTTGTTGGGATTTTAAGAGGCCACGCATGAAAGTCGCTCTTGGAAACTGAGACCTAGGCCCCGGGTAGATTTCCACAGAGGCCTGGGAATCTCAGCAAGGACATCACATGATTTTTTCTTAAAGAAATGGCATCCATAGTTGAGAGTCAAAACACACATGCACCTCACATTGTAGACCTCAATGGGCCTGGCCTAATGTGACCTTTTGTCCATTCTTTGGAAAGCCTTGCCTGTGAGATTTCTCCAGAGATTTCATTGAAATGAGCTTCCTCACCATTTAATGTTTGCTGAATGAATTGAAACCCACAGTGCCTCCAACTTCATGCTTGAAAAATGGCTAGATAAATACCATGAAATTTTTGAAATTCAGATGACCAGGTGGCACTGGAGAAACATTGGATGTCCTATTGCTGATCATGAGTATTCCAGACAGTGCCTTGATTTACTGAGTTTCATGAAAATGGTGTAGAACAGAGATGCCAGTAAGTTGGAGCCTGCTGAGTAGTGGGTCTAGAGCAGTGGTGGGGAGGTGTTTGATAAAACATCCGTGGTAGGGCCATGTGGATCTACCATTGGATTCCAAATGGCTTGTAACTGACATGGTGCTGCCAGCAGACACTTATATGTAAAGGCATCTTGTTATATGGAGAGTTTTAAGAGGAAAATGAAGAATCAGGTTGATAGGGACAAGGGGGCAATGGGGCAAGCTGTGAGAGATAGAAGCCTAGTTGGTGCATTCTCTTGCAGACCCTGACCCACCACACGTGACAGAACTCCCTCCAGCACTGTGTCCCAGTTTAGCTGCTAGTATTTCGTGAAACAAATACCAAACTCACAGTGCAGCAGCCTAAACACCACAAAAAGTGGAGGAGGACCAAATGGCTTCACAGTCCACGCGGGGAGACGGGGAGACACTTAGTCTCTAGTGACCTTAATTTACCTAAAAAGAGAGGATTCAGCACTGCTTCATCTTGTTCATTGGAAAATAAGAAACCATGTCCTCCAGGTCACATACATGCAGACCCAGCTTTGATGGTCTCACTACAAAGGAAGCCAAATCTCATGAAAACAACATATATTTCAAGTGCGGAAGCTCAGAGGCAGTTTCTCAAAAAGTTTTTAGGGCAGCAGAGCTTCATGTTTGTGGAGTGTTTACCCTGTCCCTTACTTTTGGAAACTCCTCTACCACCTCCAAGGTTGTGAACTCCTGAGCATTTTCCATTCCAGATATGTATTCACTGATTTTGTAACTCTTCTCCTCTAATTGTGTCTTACTTGGGGTGAAGGTAATGTCAAGGCATTGTTCTGGATGAGAGCGTGAGGATATTTGTGCAGCATATATTTACATACACATTGGATTCATTTTCCAATTTTCCATTAGAAGTACTGAATCCCGGACACTAAAACTTACCTAGTAGACTCAGACTATTCATCCTAATATAATGGGGAAATTTAACCCAACACAATAGAAATACAAGCACTTCAGAGGAGACATGTTGTATAGTTGGACTTGACATTTGCATTATATAAGGTAGGAGTTATAAATCTCGTCAAATTTTAATTGAAATATTCTCCATTTTTTTTAAGCTTAACAAATATATGAATTCTTATTTCCCTTTTCTGTAGCCTATTCACACATGTGTATTTATATGCATATATAGAATCCTACCAGGTATCACACATACATTTTTGTGAGGTGGCTGTCTTGGCAGATACAAATTGTGAGAAGTGTTCACTCCTCCTAAATGCTGTTGGAAATGAAAATTCAACCTATAGGAGAACGTCCTAGTAGAACAAAATTATGCATAAACTCATGTTCAGTAAAATAAATATTTTTGCATCTGTGGATGATATATATTTACTGATGAATTTCGATTGGCATTTATATTGGTACTTTTTAATGTCTGTGAATGTTGTGTGTGTGTGTGTGTCTGTGTGTGTGTGTGTGTGTCTCTGTGTGTGTATGTCTGTGTGTGTGTATAGACATAGATATATATATACTCTCCAAATTTTTCAAAATATGAAAAAATGTGTCTAATATATACTCTCTAAATTCATTCATGTACATGTATGTGGATTTATAATCAACTTTTCACAAGATTATAATCAGAAATATTCATCCACCTGAAATACATATTTGTTTCATAGTACTGAAACCTAACTTCAGTGAATGGTGCATACAAATCCTAATTACTCTACAGTAACTGACCCAGTCTAACATCAATGCAAGAAGACTCCTATGGGACATGATATGTAATTTGTCATTCATTTGTATTCGACATTGGTACATTATTGTTTCTTCAGTTTTTGCACATCATAGAATATACATTGCATCCACAAGTTCACAAATTAATAGGCATTTGTTTCAACTTTAATGACTTCTTGCTTCAGAACACATGTATTGTCAGGGTTTCTTGACTGGTCCTTTCATCAGACTTCTTTCCAAACACATAATTTTGAATTTCCATAATCATTTTGAAGCAAAACTCACACACTCTTCATGATAAACCAAAACACTAATATTTCCAATAGATATATAACTGGTTGGAATGAATGATTGTATATAAATATACGATTTCCTTTAATTTTTCAGATATCAGTTCAATTCATTATTTAAAGTTGAAAAAATTATATTATTTATTCACAGTATGGTCTATTCATGCTTTTTTTCTATGTTCATAGAAACAGGGTACACCTCTTTGTACCCCGATTCTAATATTACATCTTCAATATATTGCTCCCAGAAATGGTGAAAGAAATACTCATGTCACCTCATTATCACAGTAATATTCTGGACAAAAAATGGAAAGGTCACACTTATGATTGTACCAAAGCCTAAATGGAAAGTGAACATGGATTTCTAAAAACATCCATATCCAGGTTGCCTAATGCTGTCAATTGTCAATCCTATTGGTGACTACATATTTGTTTTTTCCTATTTATATATTCAAACTCAACACTGTTGAAAATGTCTAATTCTATCCCTCACTTTATACTTTGCCTGATTTCGTAATGTTTCTATTGATATCTGCTTTTCTACATATTTTCCCCAGTTCAACATAGTGACTGACTCTTCATATGTGCTGACATTTACATTCACTCTATAACCAAAAGTCTATTGCTAAAGAACTTTTGGTCCAAATCCTGTACTCACTCTTCTTCCTAAACCTACCGACTATCTTCCTAATCCTACTGAATATCCCTTTTTGACCTGATGTTCTCTTCTAAATTCTATCATCCAATGTACAACGTCCTATGCCATTGTAATTCGAATTATCTGAGACAACTTTGCAGAACATAATTCAAAGCTAAGTATCCCAATCAAGGGCAAAACCCTTCTGGCCTTCAAAGCATACCTAGATTTCTGTTTTCATACTTATATTTCACCTCTATATTCTTGTAAATATTGCAGGTTCCCAATGCCATTATTCATCGCACAGAATCATTCGTCACCAAATCAAACCTGTTTTTAACCCCAAGTATACACTGTTCCCTCAATCATTTTACAGAAGAGCAGGGACAGAGGGGTTCTTACAATACAGGAAAGTTGGGGATCTTCCACCAGATGAGAACCTCAAATGTCCATGCACAAATGATACCTGGAGAAGTTGTAGGCAGGTATGAAGCACTTGAGAGAGCAAAAGTCATCTTCCATGGCAAACAACCTGGTCAGGATGAAGGGATGTGTCTGAATCTGCCTCTCTCTTCTTACTGTAGACAAGGTGGAACAATCCAGGCCTGAGTGGAGAGCTGTTCCAGGGTGCCAATGGTTGATATACATTCTACCTTATGAAAGTGCCACAGGAAGTAGGGGAAACCTCCATCTTATGTAACCCTTGGAAGCAACTGTTAGGACAAAGTGGTTGCCAAGGCAGTGACCTCATTCAGTTCCAAAGAATGTGACATACCTCATTTCCTTGGTGATGGAACTCTCTGAACTTGGTATCCAAGAAGCCAGGCACCCAGAGGCAGTCCCAGTCCCAGGCCCAGTGGGCTCACTTGTTTGGATTTACCAAGGACAGAGTCAGTTTTCTTGGTACCTAATGATGTGAGGATGGCCAAATGCCAGGAGAGCTCTGAAGATGGACCTTTCCTGAGAAAACAGGTAGTGGCTAACCACTTTTTCCTGACATCTTCACAGAGTTGGTCAAGGAAACAAGATCTGAGAGAAGACAGGCCATTTTGGGGGAACATAGTATGGCCCACCAGTCAGAGGACACTCCGGATAGTCACAGACCTACTTGGGGGAAGGAGGTGCCTTTGTGGGAGTGGATGTGGGTTTGTTGTATTGTCTCATGTTCTGAGAATAGATCGAAAAGGCGGTTTGTTTGGTTTGGAGCAGACAGTTTCTAGTAAGTCATTTGACAAGGCGAGTGTTTCTGTTTATGTGTATCCCACTGTGTCCGTTGTTGTAGACATTAGAAAAGAGAATGCATTAATGGATGTGTCCTGTCTAGTATAAATCTTCCCTATAATTCATCCTGCCCAATATATGAATGGACTGCAGCTTGTCTTATCGATGTGCAACACCTGCTATCTTTCTAAGTTGTTGTTTTCTTCCTGAATTCTGGCCACTCTCCAGAATGGGCTCAGGGATTTGTGTCCAAAATATGTATCACCTCAAAGCTCTGTGACATGGCCATGTAAAGGATAGTTGAAGAGAATGGCGAGCATCTCAGAAAACTCAGATATCAGTGTGACCAGGAAAGTCTCAGTGCAGAAACACTGCTTTGGGCTTTTTGCTTACTTATTGTTGTGTTGCACTGAATGTCAGGAAGGTCTTTGCCTCAGGCCACCCCTTTGTGAAGCCTGAAGAAAACAGTTTTCAAATGGAAATGAATGGGCCTCACCTGTGGTTCTTTGCTTAATTGCTTTGGAAAGGGATGTGTCTTTATCAGCCTCTTGGTCCTGTGTGTTGCTGTGACTTAGATTCTCAGCACCTGATGGATCTTAAGAATGATCCCATGTGAGCTTACAAAACCAGAATGGCAAAAAATATCATTCATTGTGGATGAAGACTCTTGCCTTCCTCTGTTAGGTTCCTGCACTCCAACAAATATGAATAGGGATTCTGTGAGTCAAATGAGTTCTTCAAAGCCCTGCAGAGGTGCTTGTGTTTTCGCATGACTCTAAATCACCTAAAGAATCGATACCTAAAATCAGTAGACCTCAAATTGGAGAAACATAGAAGTATTAACGGCAGGTTTATTTGTTCACTCCTGGTTCACAGAAACGGTGTCCAGCCTACCCTGACTTTAGGCAAATGAGGGGCAAACGAGCTGATTTTGGACACTGTCTTGGGCTGCGCCCCTCATGGAAACCTCCAGCCAGATGTTAAGATGATTGACTATATGGAATAAGATGAGGGCTATGTGGGAGTGTTTTGGTTTTAATGTTGGTCATTTGTGTGGCATTGGAAAAAATGACTGGTTCCACGTGGGCTTGAACTCTGGTGTGATTCCCCTTAGAGACTGGGTTTTGGAACTGAACTCAGAGAAGCATTGCCATGAATTTTGTTGGGATTTTAAGATGCCATGCATGAAAGTCGCTCTTGGAAACTGAGACCTAGGCCCCGGGTGGATTTCCACAGAGGCCTGGGAATCTCAGCAAGGATATCACATGATTTTATCCTTAAAGAAATGGCAGCCATAGTTGAGAGTCAAAACACACATGGACCTCACATTATAGACCTCAATGGGCCTCGCCTAATGTGACCTATTGTCCACTCTTTGGGAAGCCTTGCCTGTGAGAGTTCTCCAGAGATTTTATTGAAATGAGCTTCCTCACCATTTAATCTTTGCTGAATGAATTGAAACCCACAGTGCCTCCAACTTCATGCTTGAAAAATGGCTAGATAAATACCATGAAATTTTTGAAATACCTATGACCAGGTGGTACTGGAGAAACATTGGATGTCCTTTTGCTGATCATGATTATACGAGACAGTGCCTTGATTTACTGAGTTTCATGAAAATGGTGTAGAACAGAGATGCCAGTAGTTTGTAGCCTGCTGAGTAGTGGGTCTAGAGCAGTGGTGTTGAGGTGTTTGATAAAACATTCGTGGAAGGGCCTTGTGGATCTACCATTGGATTCCAAATGGCTTGTAACTGACATTGTGCAGCCAGCAGACCCTTATATGTAAAGGCATCTTGTTATATGGAGAGTTTTCAGATGAAAATTAAGAATCAGGTTGATATGGAAAAGGGGGCAATGGGGAAAGCTGTGAGAGATAGAAGCCTAGTTGGTGCATTCTCTTGCAGACCCTGACCCACCACACGTGACAGAACTCCCTCCAGCACTGTGTCCCAGTTTAGCTCCTAGTATTTCGTGAAACAACTACCAAACTCACAGTGCAGCAGCAAAAACTCCACAAAAAATGGAGGAGGACCAAATGGCTTCACAGTCCACACGGGGAGACACTTAGTCCCCAGTGGCCTCAGTTTACTTACAAAGAGAGGATTCAGCACTGCTTCATCTTGTTCATTGGAAAATAAGAAACCATGTCCTCCAGGTCACATAGATGTAGACCCAGCTTTGATGGTCTCACTACAAAGGAAGCCAAATCTCCTGAAAACAACATATATTTCAAGTGCGGAAGCTCAGAGGCAGTTTCTCAAAATTTTTTAGGCCAGCAGAGCTCCATGTTTGTGGAGTGTTTACCCTGTCCCTTACTTTTTGAAACTCCTCTACCGCCTCCAGAATGTGAACTCCTTAGCATTTTCCATTCCAGATATGTATTCACTGATTTTGTAACTCTTCTCCTGTAGTTGTGTCTTACTTGTGGTGAAGGTAATGTCAAGGCATTGTTCTGGATGAGAGCGGGAGGATATTTGTGCAGCGTATATTTACATACACATTGGATTCATTTTCCAATTTTTCATTCGAAGTACTGAATCCCTGACAATAACCCATACCTAGTAGACTCAGACTATTCATCCTAATATAATCGTGAAAATTAACCCAACACAATAGAAATACAAGCACTTCAGAGGAGACATGTTGTATAGTTGGACTTGACATTTGCCTTATATAAGGTTGGAGTTATAAATCTAGTCAAATTTTAATTGTAATATTGTCCATGTGTTTTTAAACTTAACAAATATGTGAATTCTTGTTTCCCTTTTCTGTAGCCTATTCACACATGTATATTTATATGCATATATAGAATCCTACCAGGTATCACACGTACATTTTTGTGAGGTGGCTGTCTTGGCAGATACAAATTGTGAAAAGAGTTCACTCCTCCTAAATGCTTTTGGAAATGAAAATTCAACCTATAGGAGAGCGTCCTATTAGAAAAACATTATATATAAACTCATGTTTAGTAAAATAAATATTTTTTGCATTTGTGGATGATATATATTTACTGATTAATTTCGATTGGCATTTATATTGGTACTTTTTAATGTCTGTGAGTGTTGTGTGTGTGTGTGTGTGTGTGTGTGTGTATATATATATATATATATATGTATATATATATATAGATATAGATATAGATATAGATATATAGATATAAATATAGATATACTCTCCAAATTTTTCAAAGTATGAAATATATGTGTCTTATTTTGCACTTCCTAAATTTTTCATATTCATTAATGTGGATTTATAATTATCTTTTCACAAGATTATTCTCAGAAACATTCATATACCCTACGAGACTCTTACCACTAATACTAATATAATGGAGAAAAAGAACCCAAACAGAATAGATACAAGCATTTCAGAAGAGACATGGTGTATAGTTGGACTTGCCTTTTGCATAATATAAGGTAGGAGTTATAAATCTATTCAATTTATTGAAATAATTTTCCAAGTGTTATTTTTTTTGACACAACACAAAATTTAATCTTTGAAAAATAAATAAAATTGACACTTCCTTAACCAAGCTAATGAAGAAAAAAAACCTCAAATTACTAAAATTAAGGATCATAAAGGAACTTTTACAGAGTACACAACTAAAATACAGAGAATAATTGAAAACTAATTTGAAAATTTATAGTCTAATAAATTAAAATACCATGATGACATCAATAAAATTTTAGAGATATACCCAAACTTAATTAGTAGGACGTGAACAATTTAAACAAATCAATTTCAAGCAATGAAATAGAAGTTGCTGTCAACAGCCTACCAATCAAGCAAAGCCCAGGAACAGACAGATTCTCAGCCATGTTCTACAAGACCTTCAAAGAAGCATTCATCACAATACTCCTCATATTATTCCATAAAATAGAAAAGGATGGAACTCCTCCAAACTCATTCCATGAGGCTATTATCACTCACATACCAAAATCAGACAAAGACACATCAAGGAAAGAAATCTTCAGAGCAATATTCCTGACAAAGATATATACAAAAATTCTCAATAAAATTCTTTTTTTTAAGCCAAAGTTAATCAAAAGGGATAAAGAGGGACACTACACACTATTCCATGTGTTTTTAAAGTTAAGAAATATATGAATTCCTGTCTCCCTTTCTCTGTAGCCTATTAAGCACATGTATTTTTATATGCACAAATAGAATCCTACCTGGTTTCACACGTACATTCTTGTAAGGTGGCTGACTTGGCAGATACTATTTGTGAGAAGAGATCACTCCTCCTAAACGCTGTTGGTACAGAAAATTCAACCCATGGGTGAGCTTCCTAGATGAACAACATTATACATACATCCATGTTCAGTAAAATGAATATTTTGGGATATGCGGATGAGTTATTTTTCATGATGAATTTCGATTGACATATATATTGCGACATTATAATGTGTGTGTGTTTGTCTCTCTCTCTCTCTCTCTCTCTCTCTCTATATATATATATATATATATATATATATATATATATATAGTCTCCAGATTTTCCAAAATATGAAATATATGTCTTCTTATACACCACCTGAATTCATTCATATTCATATATGTGGATTTATAATCAACTTTTAACAAGTTTATTCTCAGAAATATACATCCACTGAAATACATATTTGTTTCCTAGTACTGAAAACTAAATTCAGGGAAGGGTTCTTACAAATCCTAATATTTCTAGACTAACTGACCAAGTTTAACATCAATGCAAATACATTCCTATTGGATATGATGTGTTTTTTAAAGTTCATTTTTATTCAAACTTGGTGTGTTATTATTTATTCAGTTTATGGACATCATAAAATATATCCTTTCATTCACAAGTTCACAAATTTATAAATATTTGGTTTACTTTCAATCACTTCCTCCTTTGGAACACATATATTCCTCTATGTTTCTTGACTGGTCTTTTCACTAGACTTCTTTCTAAACACATTATTTTCGATTCCATTATCATTTTTGAAGCAAAACTCACACACTATTCATGATAAACGGTAACCCTAATAATACCATTAGATATATAACTTGTTGGAATGAATGTACATATATCAATATATGATTTCGTCTATATTTTCAGATATTAAAACAATCCATTATGTAAATTTGGAACCAGTCACATAATTTTTTCACAGTATGGTCTATTAATGCATCATCTCTATATTCATCAACACAGGGTAAACCTCTTAGTATCCCCAGTACTAATTTATATGTTTTCAAAATATTGCTCCCAGAAAAGGTGGAAGAAATACTCATGTCACCTGATCTACATATACATATTATCACAGTAATATTCTGGACACAAAATGCAAAGGTCACCATTATGATTGCAATAAAGCCTCAATGGAATGTGAACATGGATTACTAAAAACATCCATGTCCAGTTTGCCTAATGCTCTCAAATGTCAATCCAATTGGTGACTACATTTTTGTTTCTTTTTAAGATTATGTATTCAACCTCAACCCTGTTGAAAATGTCAAATCTTATCACTCACGTTATACTTTGCCTGATTTCCTAATGTCTCTATTGATGTCTGCCTTCCTACATATTTTTCCCAGTTCATCATTGTGCCCAACTTTTCACATATGGTGCCATTTATATTCACTCTCTAACCGAAACCTATTGCTAAAGAAATTTTGGTCCAAATCCTAGATTCACTCTTCCTCCTAAACCTACTGACTATCTTTCTAATCCTACACACTATCCCTTTTTCACTGGATGTTCTCTTCTACATTCAATCATCTGAGGTACAGGGTATTATGCCATTGTATATCGATTTGCATCGACCTCGGTGCAAAACATTACTCAAGCTAAGGATCCCAATCAAGAGCCCAAATCCTTCTGGGCTTCAAATATTACCTAGATTTCTGTTTTCATACTTATATTTTACCTCTATATTCTTATAAATATTGCTGGTTCCCAGTACCATTATTCATCCAGCAGAATGATTCCTAAGCCAAATGGAACATGCTATTAACCCTAACCATACAATGTTCCCTCAATCTCACTTTACAGAAGAGCAGGGATAAAGTTGATATTACAATACAGGAAGTTAGGAGATCTTCCAACTGCTGAGTACCTCAAAATCCATGCAGAAATAATCCCTGGAGAAGATGTAGGCAGCTATGAAAGACCTGAGAGAACAAAAGTCATATTCCATGGCAAACAACATGGTCAGGATGAAAGGATGTGTCTGAGTCAGCCTCTCTATTCTTAATGCAGGGAAGATGGACCAAAGCAGGCCTGTGTGGAGAGCTGTTCCCAGGTGACTATGGTTTCTATACCATTCTAACATGTGAAAGTATCACAGGAAGTAGGGCAGCCTCCATGTCAGGAGACACTAGGATGCAACTGTTAGGACAAAGTAGTGGCCAAGACAGGGACCTCATTTATTTCCTGAAGGTAGTGACCTCACCTCATTTCCTTGGCGATGGAACTCTCTGAATTTTGTGATCCAGGAAGCCAGGCACCAGAGCCAGTCCAAGTCCCAGTCGCAGTGGGCTCACTTGTTTGGATTTACTAAGGACAGAGTCAGTCTTTCTTGGTACCTACTGATGTAAGGGTTGCCAAATACTAAGAAAGCTCTGAAGAGGGGTCTTTCCTGAGAGGACAGGAATTGGCTCACCACTGCCTCCTGACAACTTCACAGAGTTGACCAAGGAGACCAGATCTGAGACAGAAAGGCCATTTGTGGGGAACATCGTATGGCCTACCAGTCAGAGGACACTCCAGATAGTGACAGACCTACTTGGGGGAAGGAGTTGCATTTGTGGGTGTTGGTTTGTGTTTGTGGTTTTTTTCCATGTTCTGAGAATAGGTAAAAAAGGAGGTTTGTTTGGATTGGAGTGGACTGTTTCCAGTAAGTCATTTGACAAGGAGACTGTTTCTATGTCCGTGTATCCCACTGTGTTTTTCTTTGTGGATATTAGAAAAAAATAGCTCATTGGGTGTGTCCTGTCTAGTAGAAAGCTTCCCAGCATGCATCCTTTCCAATTAATGAATGGACTGAGGCTTGCCTTATCCATGGGCAACACCTGCTATCTACCTAATTTTCCATTTTTTCATGAATTCTGGCCACTCTCAAGATTAGTATCATGTATTTTTGTACAAGATATGTACCACCTCCAAGCTCTGTGACATGGCCATGTACTGGATAGCTGAAGGAAATGGCGAGCAACTCAGAAAACTCACATATTAGAGTAACAAGGAAAGTCTCCGTGGAGAAACCCTGCTTGGGGCCTTTTGATTACCTATTGTTCTGTTGCTCTGAATGTCAGAAAGGTCTTTGCCTCAGGCCACCCCTTTGTGAAGCCTGAAGAAAACAGTTTTCAAATGGAAATGAATGGGCATCACCTGTGGCTCTTTGCTTCATTGCTTTGGAAATGGATGTATCTGAATCAGCCTCTTGGCCCTGTGTGAGCCTGTGGTTTAGATTTTCAGCACCTGATGAATCTAAAGAAAGATCCCATGTGGGCATCCAAAACCTAAATGGAAAAAAGATCAGTCATTGTGGATGAAGCCTCTCGACTTCCTCTGTAAGATTCCTGACCTCCATCAAGTGAGAATAGGGATCATTTGTGTCAAATAAGTTCTTCAAAGGGCTGCAGAGGTGAGACAATAGGTGCTTGGGTTTTCTTATAACTCCAATTCACACTAAAAATCTATACCCCACAGTCAGTAGGCCTCAAATTTGAGAAGTGGAGTAGTATTAACGGCAGGCCTATTTGATCACTTCTGGTTCACACTAAGGTTGTCCAGGCCACCCTGACTTTAGGCAAATGAGGACAAGGGAGATTATTTTTGACACTGTCTTGGGCTGTGCCCCTCATGGAAACCTCCAGCTAGAGGTTATGATTAGTGTCTATATAAAAAGATGAAGAGGGCCATGTGAGAGTGTTTTGGTTTTAATTGTCATCATTTGTGTGGCAATTTGAAGAGATGCCTGGGTCCACCTGGGCTTGAACTGTGTTGTGATTCCCCTTAGAGACTGAGTTGTGTAACTGACCTCAGAGAAGTATTGCCATGAATTGTGTTGGGATTTCAGGAGGCCACACATGAGATTCACCATTGGAATCTGAGATCTTGGCCCAGGGTGACTTTACACAGAGCACTGGGAATCTAAGCCAGGATATCACAAGATTTTATTCTGAAAGATTCCAGCCATAGTTAAAACACCAACAGGGAATCTTTAGATCACTTATAAGCAAATTAAAAAACAAAATTTTTTAACAAGAGTAAAAATACTTAGTTAATGTAATGCTACCCTGAATTTTTTGGGTGAGTTTTACTTTATATTCCCTGTTTGAGATCCTAGTAAACTTGAGAGAAAAAAAAAAAAGAAAAAAACAAAACTTTTGAACATAACTTTAAATGAAATAAAATCTGACCTACTGCTTTCGTAGTCATTCTCACATGAAGTAAGATGGGACACAGAGCCTTATCTCAGGTAAGACAGGGCTCTTTATAAATCATAAGTGTTTTAGTTCTAAAGCTGATCTTCGTTTTTTAATATCCTTTTACAAAGTTTACATAAATTGTTTGAGGTCACATGAACATTAGCTAACACCATATAATATCACTTTTGAAACATGAATTAAAGAATGGCTGAATGTTTTTAACATTCAAATAGATTAGGCTCTCATTAATTTAAAAATACATTTAAATTGTTGCACAATGTAAAGTGTAACATAAAACTTTACATATCTTATTGATAACAGGTAAATAAATCTCCAATATATATTTTATTTACCATACAACTTCAGAACACCAGCTTGATATAATGCTCTTTTAATGTTTCTACCTTATCGAGTTGTATAACTGGAAGATATGAGCACATTAATAGCATCACAGTTACATTGATGTTTCTACATTAACCAAGTTTATCTTTTAAAGAAATGGCAGTACAGTGCTCTAAAATAACAGTTCTGTTTTAAACAGTTGTTTAATTTTTATGGTTGCTTGCTCTGGAAAAAATAAGACTTAATAAACACAATGTTATGAGTAATCTTATGTTTTAAGAAATTTTTGTCTCTTTAACACATGACTAATTTTTACAATCTTACACAGACTTTAGTAGAAAGTCTGTATAAGATTGTAAATATTTTATACAGATTTTGTACTAAAAATTGATAGACCTTAGTATATCAATCAGATATCAAACAAAAACACTCATGAATGAGTAAATCCAAATCAAATTTACTTTACTTTTTAAACAAAATATTAGACAAATGTATTGAACAGTGTAAACCATTTTTTGGTTGAAGGAAAAGTCCTAGAACAAAGTCATATAGACCTTTGGTAGACAATAATATTTTATTACATTTTTGAACACCTAGAAAAACTTATAGGCATAAATTTGAAGACATTTATATTTATCTGTTTATCCAATCTAAATTGAAACATTTAAACCACGTGAATTAAAGATCTGTGGTCCACTTTTTAAAATTTGTTTTTATGAGCGCTTTTTTATATGAGTGCTCCTTATATATGTTAATTTGTGTATCATTTGAATGATATACGGACATATGTGTATATATATATATATATATATATATATATATATATATATATAGAGAGAGAGAGAGAGAGAGAGAGAGAGAGACATAAAACACATAACAAAAGTGTGCACACCTAATAATAGTGAAGGCCTTGTAGCTTTTCACAGGTGAAATCACCATTGCAATGTTTTTAAAACTCCACAGTTGGTCAAAGATAAAACTGATCAGAAAAACATTAACCTAGGTCTGTAGGATCAAAATCATAAACTCAAAAAAAAAAAAGAATCTAAGAAAAAATTATGAGTCCTAGAAAAAATGACTGGCCGGTAATTAGTAAATACCATACAATTTACCATTTTTTTCCCTTAGGCCTCAGATCAGTCTCCTACTGAGCTTACAGGAGACTTTCATTTGCATTTCAACAGAAGTCCTGGCTGAGGTCTGGAAGGAGCAGGAAAAAACTGCTATTCTGAGCAGACACCTCAGGCCTAAGGCATTTTAACCATAATTTTCTGGTTAGGATGTTGAAAATTATGCTACAAGTTTAAGATACAATTCACAAAATTTTATATCTTTACATCTTGTTTTGTCAACAGATATCATACTATGATTTACTATCCTTGTCCAAATTAATGCACTGGTAAACACAGTGACATTTTCCCAGGCTACCCAATTCAGAATTGGAGAAAAAAAGACTGCATGATTGGGAAGTTACTTGCCAACTTGGAAGTAGAGTTCTTTAGTTTTCCATCCTAAGTATTTAAGTTCTCTGGCATGAATTATCTGAAATCAAAAACTAAACAATTACCTAAACCCGACTTTTAACTGCAATATTGTGCAATGCTTCAAAAAACGCATTCAGATACCAGATTTTTACAATAAAACATCATCATTTAGACACACATTCAGCTAAGATCATTCTCAAGAAACAATTTATAATATAAACACATTATTGCACATGTCTTAAAGTGCCAAAAACAAAGGCACAAGACAGACAGAAAGGAACTCCAGAATATGGCTGACAGACAGAAGCCTTTAAAACAGAGCAGATAAGAGAAAAATCTCCTGCACCAGTGGCACCACAGATGTCCCCACAAGGGGACCAGATGTTTTCACAGAGAAGCTACCTGAAATGTAAAATCAAGGGTCTCCATGGTGACTTTACTGCATTTAGTGTCCCCTTTTTATTTTTCTCTTTTAAAAGAAGACAGAGGTGTCATAATTCTTACAGTGCAGGGAAGGAAGGAGGGAATTCCCTGAAGCAACAGGGCTTTGGCAGTTGCTGGGGTCCCTCAGTCCCTCCTTTTACTTACAGGATTAGCTCTTCTGTTTCGGGTCCACTCCAAGCATGCACCATCTCCTAACATTTCAGTCGTCAGCTCTCAAAAAGTTCTGGGACGGGGCCGGGTATCAAAATTTGTAACTTAAAGTTCGGTTTCTGACCCTGAAGCAAATTAATGCTAATTTAATAATGAGGACAGGGTTTTGAGAAAAAGAAAATGGAGGTTTATTGCTTTGCTAACAAAGGAAAAACAAGGGGACTCTGCCAAAAGGTTGTGACTCTCATGATCTGGAGCGACAAGGGATTTTAAAGAGTTTCACTTGTTAACCTGGGGTATACTCAGTTCTTCGTTCCCCAGCAGGCATTGCCCTGTGCAGTGGGTGTGCTCCAGGCAGCCAGCTAGGGGCTTCTTTCTTGCTGCTTAACAAAGGTGGGTAAAGTTCATCACAGTTCCTTAAAACACAGTCGAAAGGGTGTCAGGCTTACTTGCTTTGTTACCCTTTTTCACGTCCAATATCCTTAAAATTTTACCACAGAAATCAAACAAAAAAACGCACAAAAAAAAACAACAAAAAACATATAGACCACAGAACAAAACACAGAAAAACAGAATCCTGGTGCCGAAACAGAAAAACAGAGGAGCAATGCAACATCTTGCTAAAGCTCCAGGGTAGGAGCGTGTGTGTGCCCATCGGCACCTCTCTACCCTTCCAGAGGAAATCCCTACAGAACAGAACAGAGGACAGCATGATTCTCATTACTGTCCTGGACAGGAGTGTATGTGAGCCTCCCCAGGCCACCTCTCTGTCATCAGAAGAGATCTCCCTTAACCAGATATCAGATGTTATAAAGGCGCCACTTACCTATGGAGGCCTCCTCCACCAGGGGCTTGATAATAGTTTTAGTGTGGTGGTTCACTGCAGTGCTCCCCAGACTGACGGCTCACTCCAAGGCCTTGGAACATCTCAAGTTGTGCACCTCCTAGAGTGGTTCTCCAGCCCAGTGCCCTGGAGGGAAGGCCAGCTTCAGAATTTTCAGCAGTCTGGTTTTGTGATCTGCTCGGCCAGGGTCATCTCACTGGGGAACTCCAAAATTTTGGACTAGGATGCAAGAAAAGACCACTGACTCCAATTAAAATCAAATTAAGGCAAGCTTATTATTTCAACAGGCTGGGCTGCCTCTCCTTCCCAAAATGGCGGGAACAAGACAGCAACCCCACCTTTCCTACAGCCCAGCTATATAGCCCAGAAAGTTACACAAACGGGTGGTTACAGATAACAAAACTTTGAAAGCATCACACTAATGGTAGTTTACATTTTTTTTTTTTGCTGGCCCCAATATCAGAAATAATGAGGACCATTAGGGCCTCAGAGAGGGTTGTTGTCTGGCCAGGGAAGGCCAATATTTATGAGGTGTCACTAAAGTTTCAGAAAGTACTGTTATCTGGTCAGAGAGCCAGGTGTGGATGAGTTCAAGGCACGGGCAGGCGTTCCAAGCAGGTTCAGAATTTGCAGTAATTTAGAGTAAAGCCAAAATTATCTTTTCACGGCTTTGTGGCAAGATGGTTCCCAATTTTAATAAAAAATCAGGTTGGGTCTATCAAGCCTCTCCCTTACTTTTGGAAACTCCTCTGCAAACTCCAATGTTGTGAACTCCCGAGCATTTTAATTCCAGATATGTATTCACAGAATTTCTAACTCTTCTATTCCAATTGTGTCTTTCTTGGGGCGAAGGTAATATCAAGTCATTGTTCTGGATGAGAGTGGAAATATTTTTGTGTAGCACATATTTGCATACACATTTAGGAGATCACTCCTCCTAAACACTGTTGGAACAGAAAATTCAAACTATGGGGGAGCTTCTTAGTTGAACAACATTATTCATGAATCCAAGTTCATTAAACAAATAGTTATGGATCAGTGGATGATATATATTTCAAGATGAATTTCAATTGGCATATACTATGCTACATTTTAATGTCTGTGTGTGTTTTTTGTTTATAATGTTTTGCGATTTATATGGATTTAAAATCAAGTTTCCACAAGATTATTCTCAGAATATTCATCCACCTGAAATACATATTTGTTTCCTAGTACTGAAAACTAACTTCAGTAAATGGTGCATAAAAATCCTAATATGTCTACAGTAACTGACCCAGATTAATATCAATGCAAGTAGATTCCTAGGGGACATGATGTGTATTTTGATGTTCATTTTTATTCAACACTGCTACATTACTATTTCTGCAGCTTATGCACATCATACTGTATATATTTCATTCAAAAGTTCGCAAATTTATATGCATGTGTTTCACATTCAATCACTTCCTGCTTCAGAACACATGAATTCCTCCAGGTTTCTTGACTATTCTTTTCATGATACTTCTTTCCAAACACATTATTTTTGATTTCCATAATCACGTTTGAAGCAAAACTCACACACTTTTCAGGATAAAATATAACCCTAATATTACCATTAGATGTATAAGTGGTTGGAATGAATGATTGCATATCAATATGAGATTTCTTTTATATTTTCAGATATCAATTCAATCCATTATTTAAAGTGGAACCAGTTATATTATTTATACACAGTATGGTCTATTCATGCATAATCTGCATATTCATAGACACAGGGTACACCTATTTGTACCCCAAATACTAAATTATACGTCTACAAAACATTGCTCCAGAAACGGTGGAAGAAATATTCATGTCACCTGATCTACACATACATTTTATCACAATAATATTCTGGACACAAAATGCAATGGTCACACTTATGATTTTAAAAAACCCTAAATGGAAAGTGAACATGGATTTCAAAAAAACATCCAAGTCCTGGTTACCTAATGCTCTCGAATTCAATCCTATTTGTGACAACATATTTGTTTCTTCCTAAGATTATATATTCAAACTCAACCCTGTTGAAAATGTCTAAACCAATTACACACTTTATACTTTTGCTGATTTCCTAATGTCTCTATTTATGTCTGCTTTCCTACATATTTTCCCCTGTTCATCATTGTGACTGACTCTTCACATGTGCTGACATTTACATTCACTCTCTACCCGAAACCCTATTTGTAAAGAACTTTTGGTCCAAATCCTATACTCACTCTTCTTTATAAACCTGCTGACTACCTTGGTAATCCTACGGACTATTCCTTTATGACTAGATGTTCTGTTTGTTATTCAATCATCCGAGGTACAAGATCCAATTTCATTGTATATTGACTTATCTGAGACATCTGTGCAGAATATAATTCAAAGCTAAGTATCCCACTCAAGGGCCCAATGCCCTACTTGGCTTCAAATCTTCCCTAGATTTCTGTTATATTTTACCTATATATTCTTGTAAATATCACAGGTTTCCAATACCATTATTCATCCAGCAGAATGATTGCTAACCAAAATTGAACATATTATTAACCCTAACCATACACTGTTCCCTCAATCTAACTTTAGAGCAGTGCAGGGACAGAGTTGGTCTTACAAAAGAGGAATGTTGGGGATCTTCCACCTGCTGAGAATATCAAAGATCCATGCAGAAATGATCCCCGAAGAAGATGTAGACTGCTATGAAGGACCTGAGAGAGCAAAAGTTAGCTTCCATGGCAAACAACCTGGTCACTATGAAGGGATGTGTCTGAATAAGCCTCTCTCTTTTTAATATAGAGCAAATGGACCAAACCAGGCCTGTGTGGAGATCTTTTCCCCGGTACCAATGGTTGATATACCATTCTAACTTGTGAAAGTGTCACAGGAAGTAGGGGCAGCCTCCATCTCATGGGACCCTTGGAAGCAACTGTTAGGACAAAGTGGTTGCCAAGGCTGTGAGCTCATTCACTTCATGAAGGAAGTGACCTACCTCACTTTCTTGGTGATGGAACTCTCTGAACTTGGGATCCCTGAAAACAGGCAGCCAGAGTCAGGCCCAATAACAGTCACAGAAGTCTCACTTTTTGGATTTACCAAGGAGAGAGTCAATCTTTCTTGGTATCTACAGTTGTGAGGATGGCCAAATGCCAGGAAAGATCTGAATTGGGGTCTTTCCTGAGAAAGCAGGTATTGGCTCACCGCTGGCTCCTGACAACTTCACAGAGTGGGCCAAGGAGTCCAGATTTGAGAATAGAGAAGCCATTTCGGGGGAACATAGTATGGCCCACAAGGCAGAGGACACTCTTGATAGTCACAGACCCTCTTGGGGGAAAAAGGTGCCTTTGTGGGAATGAGTGTGTGTATGTGGTTTTGTCTCATGCTCTGAGAATAGGTAGGAAAGGCGGTTTCTTTGGTTTAGAATGGACTGTTTCTAGTAAGTCATTTGACAAAGCAAGTGTTTCTATGTCTGTGTATCCAACTGTGTCCATGGTTGTAGACATTACAAAAGAAAATGCATCAATGGATGTGTCCTGTCTAGGAGAAAGCTTCCCCACATTCATCCTGCCCAATTTATGAAAGGACGGAGGCTTGCCTTATTGATGGGCAAGACCTGCTGTCTTCCTAAGTTTCTGTTTTCTTCTTGAATTCTGGCCACTCTCCAGAATAGACTCATGGTTTTGTGACCAAGATATGTAGCACCTCAAAGCTCTGTGACATGGCCGTGTACTGGATAGCTGAAGGGAATGGCGAGAATCTCAGGAAACTCAGATATCTGTGTGATCATGAGTGTCTCAGTGGAGAATCCCTGCTTTGGGCCTTTGCTTACCTATTGTTCTGTAGCACTGAATGTCAGGAAGGTCTTTGCCTAAGGCACCACTTTGTGAAACCTGAATAAAACAGTTTTCTAATGGAAATGAATGAGCATCACCTGTCTCTCTTTGAGTAATTGCTTTTGAAAGGGATGTGTCTGAGCCAGTCTGTTGGCTGTGTGTGAGGCTGTGGCTTGCATTCTCAGCACCTGATGGATCTAAAGAAAGATGCCATGTGTGCATCCAAAACCAAAATGGCCAAAAGAGCAGTCATTGTGGATAAATTCTCTTGCCTTCCTCTGTAAGGTTCCTGACCTCTATCAAGTGAGAATAGGAATCCTTTGGGTCAAATGACTTCTTCAAAGCCCTGCGGAGGCTAGCCAATAGGTGCTTGGGTTTTCTCATGACCCCAATGCACATAAAGAATCTAAACCCCACAGTCAGTAGGCCTCAAATTGGAGAAGCTGAGCAGTATTAATGGTAGGCCTTTTTGATCACTTCTGGTTCACAGAAGGGGTGTCCAGGCCACTCTGACTTTATGGAAATGACGAGCAAGAGTGTGTATTTTGGACACTGTCTTGTCCTGCGCTCCTCATAGAAACCTCCAGCTAGAGGTTATGATGAGTGTCTATATGGAAGAAGATGAGAGCCATGTGGGACTATTTTGGTTTTAATTGTGGTCATTTGTGTGGCAGTTGGAAGAGATGACTGGGTCCACCTGGGTTTGAACTCTGGTGTGAATCCCCTTAGAGACTGAGTTCTGGAAGTGACCTCAGAGAAGTATTGCCATGAATCGAGTTGGGATTTTAGGAAGCCATGCATGAGAGTCGCCCTTATAAACTTAGATCAAGGTCCAGGGTGGCTTTCCACAGAGCACTGGGAATCTCAGCCAAATTATCCCATGATTTTATTCTTAAAGACTTGGCAGCCATACTTGAGAGTCAAAACACACATGGAACTCACATTGTAGACCTCAATAGGCCTGGCTTCATGTAACCTTTTGGCCACTCTATGGGAAGCGTTGCCTATGAAAGTTCTCCAGAGTTTCACTGAAATGAGCTTCCTCAACATTTAATGGTTCTTGAAAGCCACAGTGCCTCCCAACTACATCCTTGAAAAATGGCTAGATAAATACTTTGAAATTTTTGAAATTCCCATGACCAGGTGGCACTGGAGTATCTTTGGATGTCCTGCTGCTGATCATGAGTGTACCAGAGAGTGCCTTGATTGACTGGAATTTATAAAAATAATGTAGAACAGAGATGGTAGTAAGTTGGAGCCTGCTGAGTAGTGGGCCTAGAGCAGTGGTAGCCACGTGTGTGATAAAACATCTGTGGTGGGTCCATGTGATTAGCCCATTTGCTTCCAAATGGCTTGTGACTGACATGGTGCAGCCAGCAGACCCTTATTTGTAAAGGCATCTTTTAATTTGGAGAGCTTTCAAGGTAATGATCAGAATCAGGTTGATATGGTCAAGGGTGCAAGCTATGTGAGAAAGAAGCCTGGTTGTTTCATTCTCCTGCAGACCCTAACCACCACACGTGACAGAACTCCCTCTAGCACTGTGTCCCAGTTGAACTTGTTGTTCAAAAAGCCCAGTGCAGCAGCAAGAACCAAAAGCCCCAGTGCAGCAGCAAGAACCACCACAAAAATTTGAGGAGGACCAAATGGCTTCACAGTCCACACGGGATGAAACTTAGCCTCCAGTGGCCACACTTTACCTACAAAGAGAGAATTCAGCACTGCTGCCTCAGGTTCATTTGAAAATAAGAATCCATGTTCTCCAGGTCATATAGATGCAGACCCAGCTTTGATGGTCTCACTACAAAAGAAGCTAAAACTCCTTAATACAACATATATTTCAAGTGCCCAGCTTCAGAGGCAGTTTCTCAAGAAGTCTTTAGGCCAGCAGAGCTCAATGTTTGTGGAGTGTTTACCATGTCCCTTACTTTTGGAAACTGCTCTACCACCTCCAAGGTTGTGAACTCCTGAGCATATTCCATTCCAGATTTGCATTCACAGATTTTCTAACTCTTCTCCTCTAATTGTGTCTTACCTGGGGTGAAGGTAATGTCAAGGCATTGTTGTGGATGAGAGTGGGAAGATTTTTGTGTAGCACATATTTGCATACACATTGGATTCATTTTCCAATTTCCCATTAAAAATACTGAATCCCTGACACTAACCCATACCCTACTAGACTCTGACTACTAATCCTAATATGATGGAGAAAAATAACCCAAACAGAATAGAAATACAAGGAGTACAGAGAAGGCATGGTGTATAGTTGGACTTGCCTTTTGAATTATGTAGGGTAGGTGTTATAAATCTAGATAATTTTTAATTGAAATAGTTATCCATGTGTTTTTAAAGTTAACAAATATGTGAATTTCTATCTCCCTTTCTCTGTAGCCTATTCAGCAAATGTATTTTTATATGCACATATAGAATCCTAGCTGGTATCACATGTACATACTTGTTTGGAGGCTGACGTGGCAGATAAAAATTATGAGAAGAGATAACTCCTCGTAAATGCTGTTGGATCTTAAAATTCAACCTATGGGTGATCTTCCTAGTTGAACAACATTATTCATAAATCCATGTTCAGTAAAATTAATATTTTTGGATCAGTGGACGATATATATTTCACCATGAATTTCGATTGGCATATATACTGCTACTCTTTAATGTCTGTGTGTGTTTTGTGTTTGTGTGTGTATATATATATATATATATATATATATATATATATATATATATATACAATCTCTAGATTTTTTAAAATATAAAATATATGTGTCTTATTATACACTCCCTAAATACATTCATATTCATGTATGTGGATTTATAATCAAATTTTTACAAGATTATTCTCAGAAATATTCATCCCCCTGAAACACATATTTGTTTACTAGTACTGAAAACTAACTTCAATGAAAGGTGCATACAAATCCTAATATTTCTGCAGTAACTTACCCAGGTTAATATCAATGCAAGTAGATTCCTATGGGACATGATGTGTATTTTGACATTCATTTTTATTCAACACTGGTACAGTACTATTTTTTCAGTTTATGCACATCAAAGGATAAATGTTTCATCCAAAATTTCAAAATTTAAAACTTTTGATTCACTTTCAATCACTTCCTGCTTCAGAACACATGTATTCCTCCATGTTTCTTGACTGGTCTTTCATGAGACTTCTTTGCAAACACATTATTTCCGATTTGCATAATCAATTTTGAAGCAAAACTCACACACTCTTCATGATCAACCGTAACACTAATATTACCATTAGATGTACAACTGGTTATAATGAATGTATGTATGCCAATATCAATATAAGATTTCCTGTATATTTTCAGATATCAATTTATTCCAATTCCAATTTCTAATGTTGGGTCCAGTTATATTATTTATTCACAGTTTGGTCTATTCATTCATCATCTCTATATTCATCAAAACAGGGTACACCTATTTTTTTCCCCAATACTAATTTATAGGTTGTAAAAATATTGCTCCCCATAATGGTGGAAGAAATACTCATATCACCTGATCTACATATACATTTTTATCACAGTAATATTCTGGACACAAATGTAAAGGTAACACTTATGATTGTACCAAAACCTAAATTGAACGTGAATATATATTACTAAAACCATCCATGTCCAGGTCGCCTAATGCTCTCAAATTTCAATCCTATTGGTGACTACATATTTGTTTCTTCTAATATCATATATTCAACCTCAACCCTGTTGAAAATGTCTAATCCTGTTACTCACTTTATACTTTGCCTGATTTCCTAATGTCTCTATTTTATATCTGCTTTCCTACATATTTTCCCCAGTTCATCATTGTGACTGACTCTTCATATGTGCTGATATTTTCATTCAGTCTCTAAACGAAACCCTATTGCTAAAGAACTATATTTCCAACTCAAAGACTCACTCTTCAACCTAAACCTACTATTTTCCTAATCCTACTGACTATCCCTTTTTGACTGGATGTTCTCTTCGACATTCAGGCATCTGAGGTACTAGGTTTTATTCCATTGTATGTAGATTTACCTGCGACCACATTGCAGAATGTAATTCAAAGCTAAATATCATAATCAAGGGCCCAATGCCCTTCCTGGCTTCAAATCTTACCTAGATTTCTCTTTTCATACTTATATTTCAAATACATATTCTTATAAATATTTCAGGTTCCCAATACCATTATTCATCCAGCAGAATGATTCCTAACACAAATAAAACATGTTGTTAACCCTAACCATACACTGTTCCCTCAATCTAAATTTACAGAGGGAAGGGACAGAGTTGGTCTTACAGTAAAGAAATGTAGGGGGTCTTCCACCTACTGAGACCCTCAAAGTTCCATGCTGAAATGATCACTGGAGAATATATACGCAGCTATGAAGGACCTGAGAGAGCAAAAGTCATGTTCAATGGCAAACAACCTGGTCAGGATGAAGGTTTCTGTCTGAATCAGCCTCTCTATTCTTAATGTAGAGAAGATGGACCAAACCAGGCCTGTGTGGGTAGCTGTTCCCGGGTGCCTATGGTTGATATAAGATTCTAACTTGTGAAAGTGTCACAGGAATTAGGGACAGCCTCCTTTTCATGTGAGACTTGGAAGCCACTGGTTGGACAAAGTGATTGCCAAGGCAGTGACCTCATTCAGTTCCTGAAGGAAGTGACCTCACATCACTTCCTTAGTGAAGGAAATCTCAGAACTTGAGATTCATGAAGCCAGGCACCCAGAGTCAGTCCCAGTCCCAGTCCCAGTGGTCTCACTTGTTTGGATTTACCAAGGACAGAGTAAGTCTTTCTTGGTACCTATTGATGTGAGGATTGCAAAATGCCAGTAAAGCTCTGAAGAGGGGCCTTTCCTGAGAAAGCAGGTAGTGGCTCACCTCTGGGTCCTGACACCTTCACAGAGTTGGCCAAGGAGACCAGATCTGAGACATTTCAGGCCATTTAGGGGGAAAATAATATGGCCCACCAGTCAGAGGACACTCCGGATAGTAACAGACCTTCTTGGGGGAAGGAGCTGCCTTTGTGGGTGTTGGTTTGTGGTTTTGTCTCATTTTCTGAGAATAGGTAGGCAAGGCGCTTTATGTGCTGTGGAATGAACTGTTTATTGTAAGTCATTTGACAAGGCGAGTGTTTCTATGTCTGTTTACCTCACTGTGTCCGTGGTTGTACTCATTAGAAAAAAAGAATGCATCAATGGATGTGTCCTGTCTAGTAGAAAGCTTCCCAGAATTCATCCTGCCTAATTTATGAATGGAGTTCAGATTGCCTTATCAATGGGTAACACCTGCAATCTTCCTAAGTTACAGTTTTCTTCCAGAATTCTGGCCCCTCTCCAGAATAGTCTCATGGTTTTGTCTCTAAGGTATGTACCACCTCCAAGCTCTGTGACATGGCCATGTACTGGATAGCTCAAGTGAATTGTGAGCATCTCAGAAAAATCAGAAATATGTGTGACCACTAAATCTCAGTGGAGAAACCCTGCTTTGGGCCTTTTTTTTTAAATTAATTTTTATTGTAGGTTGTTCAAAACATTACATAGTTCTTGATATATCATATTTCACACTTTGATTCAAGTGGGATATGCACTCCTTTTGCTTACCTATTATTCTGTTGCTATGAATGTCACGAAGTTCTTTGCCTCGGGCCACCAATTTGTGAAGCCTGAAGAAAACAGTTTTCAAATGGAAATGAATGGGCATCACCTAGGGCTCTTTGCTTAATTGCTTTGGAAAGGGGTGTGTCTGAATCAGCCTCTTGGCCCTGTGTGAGGCTGTGGCTTAGATTCTCAGCACCTGATGGATCTAAAGAAAGATCCCATGGATGCATACAGAACCAAAATAGCCAAAAGAGCTGTCATTGTGGATGAAGACTCTCGCCTTCCTTTCAAAGGTTCCTGACATCTATCAAGTGAGAATAGGGATCCTTTGGGTCAAGTGAGTTATTCAAAGCCCTGCAGAGGCTAGCCCATACGTGCTTGGGTGTTCTCATTACTCCAATTCACAAAAAGAATCTAAACCCCACAGTCAGTAGGCCTCAAATTGGAGAAGCCAAGCAGTATTAATGGCAGACCTATTTGATCACTCCTCGTTCACAGTCAGGGTTTCCAGGCCACACTGATTTTAGGCAAATCGGGGGAAAGGTAGGTTATTTTGGACATTGTCTTGGTCTGTGTCCCTCATGGAAAACTCCATCCAGAGGTTATGATGAGGGTCTACATGGAAGAAGATAAGGGCCATGTGGGAGAATTTTGTTTTGAATTGTGGTAAGTTGTGTGGCAGTTGGAAGAGATGCCTGGGTTTACCTGGGCTTTAACTCTGGTGTGATTCCCCTTAGAGTCTGAGTTCTGGAACTGACCTCAGAGAAGCATTGTCATCAATTGTGTTTGAATTTTACTAGGCCATGCATGAGAGTTGCCCTTGGAACCTGAGATTTAGGCCCAGAGTGGCTTTCCACAGAGCACTGGGAATCTCAGCCAGGATATCACATGATTTTATTCTGAAAGACTTTGCAGCCACAGTTGAGTCAAAACACGCATGGACCTCACATTGTAGACCTCAATGGGCCTGGCTTCATGTGACCTTTTGGCTACTCTTTGGGAAGCCTTGCCTGTGAGTGTTCTCTAGAGCTTTCATTGAAATGAGCTTCCTCAACATTTAATGGTTCCTGAATGAATTGAAACCCCCAGAGCCTCCAACTTCATCCTTGACAAATGGCTTGATAAATACCATGAAATTTTTGAAATTCCCATGACCAGGTGGCACTGGAGAACTTTTGGATGTCCTGTTGCTGATGATGAGTGTACCAGACAGTGCCTTCATTTACTGGGTTTCATGAAATTTGTGTAGAACAGTGATGCCAGTAAGTTGGATCCTGCTCATTAGTGGGCCTAGAGCAGTGGTGTGAAGGTGTGTGATAAAACATGTGTGGTGGTGACATGTGGATCTGCCATTGGCTTCCCAAAGGCTTGTGACTGACATGGTACAGCCAGCAGACCCTTCTACGCAAAGGTGTTTTTTATATAGAGAGGTTTCAGGGCAATGTTCAGAATCAGGTTGCTATGGAAATGGGGGCAACTTATGTGGAATTGAATCCTGGTTGGTGCATTCTCATGCAGACCGTGACCCTCCACACGGGACAGAACTCTCTCCAGCACTGTGTCCCAGTTTAGCTCCTTGTATTTCATGAAGCAAATACCAAACTCCCAGTGCACCTGTGAGAAACACCACGAAAATTGGAGAATGACCAAATGGCTTCACAGTCCACACGTGGAGACACTTACAACCCAGTGACCATAGTTAAACTACAAAGAGAGTATTCAGCATGGCTGCCTCATGTTCATTGGAAAATTAGAAACAATATCCTCCAGGTCACATTGTTGCACACCCAGATTTGATGGTCTCCCAACAAAGGAAGCTAAAGCTCCTAACAACAACATATATTTTTAAGTGCCCAACCTCAGAGGAAGTTTCTCAAGAAGTCTTTACACCAGCAGAGCTCCATGTTTGAGAAATGTTTACCCTGTCCCTTACTTTTGAAAACTCCTCTACCACATCGGAGGTTGTGAACTCCTGAGCATTTTTCATTCCTGATATATATTCACAGATTTTCTAACTTTTCTCCTCTAATTGTGTCTTACTCGGAAGAAAGGCAATGTCAAGGCAATGTTCTGGATGAGAGTGTGAACATTTTTTTGTAGCACATATTTACATACACATTGCATTCATTTTACAATTTTCCATTCAAAATACTGAATCTCTGACATGAACCCATACCCTACTAGACTCTGACTACTACTCCTAATATGATGGAGAAAAATAACACAAACAGAATAGGAATACAAGCAGTTAGGAGAAATCATAGTGTATAGTTGTACTTGTATTTTGCATGATTAATGGTAGGTGTTATAAATCTAGTCAATATTTAATTTAAATAGTTCTCCATGTGTTTTTAAGGTTAACAAATATGTGAATTCCTGTCTCCCTTTCTCTGTATCCTATTTAGCACATGTACTTTTAAATGCACATATAGAATCATACCTGGTATCACATGTACATTTTTGTGAGGTGGCTGATTTGGCAAATACAATTTGTGAGAAGTGATCACTCCTCTTAAACGCTGTTGGAACTGAAAATTCAACCTATAGGTGAGCTTCCTAGTTGAACAACATTATACATAAATCCATGTTCAATTAAAGAAATATTTTTGCATCTGTGGATGATATATATATCATGATAAATTTCGATTGGCATATATATTGCTAATTTAATGTCTGTGTGTGTGTGTGTGTATTTTGTGTGTGTGTGTATGTGTGTGTGTGTGTGTGTGTGTATATATATATATATATATATATATATATATATATATATATATATGTATATATACTCTCCAGAAATATATGTGTCTTATATACACTCTCTAAATTCATTCATGTTCATGTATATGGATTTATAATCAACTTTTCACAAGATTTTTCACAGAAATATTCATCCACCTGAAATACATATTTGTTTCCAGTACTTAAAACTAACTTCAGTTTATTTGGCATACAAATACTATTATTTTTACAGTAACTGACCCAGTTTAACATCAATGCAAGTAGATTCCAGTGGGACATGATGTGTATTTTGAAGGTCATTTTTATTCAGCACTGGTACAATACTATTTCTTCAATTTATGCACATGATAGGATATATATTCCATCCACAAGTTAGCAAACTTATAGGCAGTTGTTTCACTTTCATCACTTCCTGCTTCAGAACACATAAATTCCTCTAGGTTTCTTGACTGGGCTTTTCATGAGACTTCTTTCCAAACACATTATTTTTAATTTCCATGATCACTTTTGAAGCAAAACTCACACACTCTTCATGATAAACCATAATCCTAATATTACCATTAGATGTATTAGTGGTTGAAATGAATGTATGTATATCAATATAAGATTTCCTGTATATTTTCAGATATCAATGGAATCCATTATTTAAATTTGGAACCCATTGTATTATTTATTCACATTATGGTCTATTCATGCATTATCTCTATATTCAGAGTCACAGGATATACCTATTTGTACCCCCAATACTAATTTATACATCTTCAAAATATTGCTCCCAGAAATGGTGGAAGAAATACTCACGTCACCTTATCTACATATACATTTTATCACAGTAATATTCTGGACACAAAAAGCAAAGATGACACTTATTATTTTACCAATGTAAAGGTCAGGCGAGTGTCGGAGGAAGAGATTACCAGAGACTGTCTCATGCAACAGCCAAGGATTTATGGGGGTCCAGCATGCTGGGGTCAGAGCTCCCTTGAATAGAGCACAGAGTCCTGAGAACAGCTTAAGCAGAGCTTATATACTTTCCTTGGAGAGGGCACATAGGAAAGTTTATTGATGGGTCAGGGCGAGTGGGCGGTTTGCGTCCAAATGGGTGAGGAAGTACATTCTGCAGTTTTGCAGTTGGGTACAGCACTTTCAGGGAACTAGATTAGCAAACAGTTCTCAAGACATCAACAGTGTTTTGTTAAGCATACCGAAAAACTGGAAGTGACAAGTACCTATTTTATTAACCTTTCATTCCCCACTTCTTCTTTTGCTTACTTTTAATCATAAAAATGATCATTGGGGGTGTCACATTTTATGTTTACTAGTGTGGTATATTGTTTTCTGATTACCATAAGTTTAACTTGTCCAATTTGAGCATGGAGAAAGGAAACTACACGGTTGATCAAACAGGGTCCTACAATTACCAATAATATGAGGATTATTAATGGACTGGCCAGGGCTGATGAAAATGTAGTTAATGAGGGGGCTTTGTGAACCAAGACTCAAACCACCTTTTTTGGGCCTCTCTCTCTTGTTGATGCTCTTCAAGGCATCTTCTTAATTTAATCATAGATTCTTTTACAACTCCAGTATGGTCGGCATAAAAACAACATTCTTCCCTCAATGCAGGACGAAGGCCCCTTCTCTCATGAAGAGGAGGTCCAACCCTCGACTGTTCTGTAAAATAACTTCAGAGAGAGAGGTTAAAGATTCGTGTAAAGCTGTGAAGGAGGTTTTTAATATCTTTAAGTTTTGGTCTATTACTGCTTCTAATTGGGTCATTTGTTGTGTCCCATGGACCAGGGCAGTGGTTCCTGTGCCCACCCCTGCAGCAACTCCTATTCATAATAGGATGACTAAAGTGAGGGATACAGGTTCCTGGCAGAACCGGGTTGTTTGCCCCCCTATTTGATATTTAAATGTACCTGCGTCATGATAGAGCACTCTGGAAAACATCTGCACCATTACATAATTAATCACATCTGTTGACCATTTTATGAAAACATAAACAATGTTTAAGTGTATAGAATTGTACTGCTGTAGAGATGGACAAGGCAAGGCACCTAAGATAGCACAGAAGACAGGGAAACAGTCTTATTTGGTTGCATCCGGATTTAGAGGGCATTGCTTCTGTTGTAATCAATTAATCCCTGAACCCAAAGTTTAGGTTGTTTCAGAATTTTGTACCCAGCATGTAAGGGAAGGGGCTCAGAAGTTCACAGTCTGCAGAAGTTCACAAAAAGCAGTTTTTGTTTCTGTTTTTTTTTTCCTCTGTTCTGGGAAAGTTAACTTCTTAAGGACACCTGGGAGGGGGAGAGCTTTTTTCTTCTTTTTTTTCTTTTCCTCCCTGCCAGCTGTTACCATGGAGCCCAGTTGGTAACTTCTATATCTTAGAAATGTAGCCATCTCTATGAAGCCCCAGCTCTAGGGCAGAGGCCTTCTTCATATATTTTGTTAAAAACTACTAAGGGGATGTCTAGCTTAGGAGTGCTGATTTTTCCAGCCAGTGGCCAAGTAGAACAGAGCAACACGAATAGAGGAAGTTTATCTACATTGAACTCTTTTATAGGAACTGTGTTGCTGAAAGGCTTAAAGTCAGCCATGGTGAAGACTTCTGGAGAAGGTCATTTAAGACTTTTCTGTGGGCCTGATACAGAGGGGAAGACAGGGAAGGCAGGGGATGAGAGCAGCTCCGTGGATCTGAGGATGAGGAAAAAGAGATATAAAAGAATTATGGGAAAGGGGTTTGGGATTTTCCTGGCAACAAAACTTGAGCAGTAGAACAGGTAGAGCAGAGGGAAAGACGGGAGTGAGTATCCCAAAAAGCCTGTGAGGGACTTTAAATTCTTAGTAACCTGTTTTCAGTGATGACAAAGCAACTTTAAAGGCCATTTTAATTACATCTTTGATAGGCGTCTGAGGGCACTCCTTAGCTGGTTTGAGCTTTGGGTTAGCTGGTAAGAGGACCTGGTGGGACCCGGTGTGGGCACTGACAGGAGGAGAGAGGAGTGAGTGGGTGGAAGGGTACCTCAGTACCTGCAAGCTCAGCAAGGGCAATGGTCTGAGAACCGACGGAAATTTGGGTTTTTGATCTAGTAACTGGAGCTGAGAAATCAGGTTGCTGATGTGGGAGTGACAGCAGAGAGTCTGGGGCAGAAGGCTGCGGGTGAGTATCTATTGGAGAAACATAGTTCAGGATTTGAGCATAGGAGGGAAAAGGCCTACACGTAGGGGAATTTCCTTCCACACTTTTGAGCACTTGTCGAAGTTCAAAAGGTCACGCAAAATTTGAGGATCTAGAGACCCTTCTGGTGGCCATCGGTTTTTGTTATCTAACTGGTAATATGGCCAATGCTGTGTACTGAATTTGATGAGGAGTTTTGCTTCCACCAGGTAGCCCCTGTATCCTCACATCCCCATTATTTACAGAAGAAGTTGGCTTTTCCCCCACACAGTCGTGGCTGTTTTTGGCTTTGGTAGTCCGCCAGGCAAACATAGTAATCTAGGCTAGCCAACCTGCATCTGGCTCGCGTGTCCCTACATCCATAATGTTTGTTTCCATTATCTATTGTATGGAAAGTATTTAATGGAATTTTTGGGGATCCTCTTCATCAGGGATTTCCCAATAGGAAAGACGTATAGCCAGCTGACAAATTTCTTGGTGGAGAGATGGCCACCAGGTCCCTAAGTGGGCTGTATGTGCGATAGACCATACTTCTTGTCTAGTAGGATTTGTGATCAGCCATCGCTGCTGAACGGGTTGATGAGGGTTAGGACTACTGGTGACCAATTGGAGAGTCTATAGTCTTATTCACATGGTGAATTTACAATTTGAAAATGTTACCAGTCTTTTTCATTTTTCAGCCAGATTCTGGACAGGGCACAGGCTTGAGATGAGAATTAGGAACCAGGAAGTGATTCCGTCTAACTTTAGCACTGTAGGTGTTATAAGTAGCACCTGGTATGGTCCTGTCCAGCCGGGTTCCAGGGATGACACCTGATGTTGTCTTATGTAGACAAAGTCTCTTACTTGATATAGATGTGGAGTACCCTCTTCAGCAGGTTGGTAGGCAGTGGCCAGCTGTTTCCACAGGTATTGCTGAGTTCCTTCCAGAACTTTAAGTCTGTCAAGCAAGGTGGTGTGGAAGGGATCGTTAGATCTTTGAGTTAGGGTTAGGTCCCTTACTGGAGATGGGGCCCCATAGAAAATTTCATAGGGGGTGAGGTTACACAAAGAAACAGAGGGAGTATTTCTTGCATGAAATAGTGCATAAGGCAGGAGCATAGTCCAATCTTTTATGCTACTCTTTAAGCTTAATTCCGTTTAGGTCTCTTTAATGGTTCTATTTAATTTTTTTACCTGTCCTGAACTCTGGGGTCTATAAGCACAATGTAACTTCCAATTAATCCCCAGGGTTCTGGCTAACCCCTGAGTTACCTGGGCCATGAACGCTGGTCCATTATCAGACCCTATTACCTTAGGCAGGCCGTACCTTGGAAAAATATCTTTCAGGATCTTCTTGACCACCATTTGCGCCTTTTTTTTTGGGGGGGGGAGGCTTCAATCCATCCTGAAATATATCTACAAAGAGTAGGAGATATTTAAGTCCATACCATGCTTGCTTAATTTCAGTAAAGTCCACTTCCCAGAATTGTCCTGGTCTGGTTCCTCGTAGGTGCTTTCCTGCAGGAAAGTTGGAAGGGTAAGCATTAACCTATTGACAGACCCGACAGGCTTTTTTTTACCTGTTCAGTTATTTCCTTTCACTGTGAGTCGGTTAGTGGAAAACTCTGTTCTTGATCCTTCAGGAATGCCTGCAATTTCTTTGAACCAAGGTGAGTGAACTGATGTACATTTTTAACGTAGTGTAGGGCTTTCTGAAATTTCAGGCTTTGCTCAGTGAAGTTGAGGAGTACAGTGTCAGTGTCCTTAGATATTATCAAAAGCTTGCTGGATCTCAGGGGTCCATTAGAATTGGGCATCTCCTTTAACAGCGGGTGTAAATGAGAAGTTAAGGACCCAAACACAGGAATCCTTAACCTGCAAAACCCAGCAGTCCCAAGAAACTCTCTGTGTTGTCTGCTGTTAGATGGGGGTGGTTTCTGCACAACCGTTTGAT
Organism: Callospermophilus lateralis; assembly: GCF_048772815.1. NCBI lineage: Eukaryota > Metazoa > Chordata > Mammalia > Rodentia > Sciuridae > Callospermophilus > Callospermophilus lateralis. Next base: position 1,068,296 of record NW_027514425.1, on the reverse strand, counting down.
TTCTGGGCTCAGTGAGCCATTGTTTACTGCCCCTAAAGGAATAGCCCAGGAAGATTACTTCTTGCTGGCAAATTTGGGCCTTTCAGGAAGAAGCTCTATACCCGAGTTGAGGAAGCTCACATAATACTGCTTGGGTCCCAGATTCACAGATATCCTTGGTGTTGGGTGCCAGTAGCAGGTCATCCACGTATTGAAGCTGGGTGACTTCGGGGTGCGTAGTTCTGAAGCTGTTGAGATCTCTTTGGAGGGCTTCATCAAAGAGAGTGGGGGAGTTTTTCAACCATTTTGGGGAGTCTAGTCCAAGTTAGTTGACCACACGTTCCAGTTTCTGGGTCTACCCACTAGCAAGCAAACAGCAACTGACTATATTTATGCAGAGGCAAGCAAAAGAAAGCATCTTTTAAGTCCAGAACAGTATACCATTTCCTCTCAGGGTTCAGAGTGATAAGCAGATTGTACGGATTAGGTACACTGGGGTGAATGTCCTACACTCTGTTGTAGGTCTCTCTTATGTCTTTAATGGGGGATAGTCCCCGGCTCCTGGCTTTTTATACTGGTAGCGGGGGAGTGTTTTAGGATGATTGACAAGGCCTTAGGACCCTAAGGCCAGATATTTCTGAATATGGGGCCTTATCCCATCTTTAGCTTTTTTGCTCAGAGGATATTTTTTGACATTGATTGGGGAGGCTGAGGTTTTGAACTCCACTGTTTTTGGAGGTTGTTTCATGGCTAGTCCTAACCCAGCAGTTTTTTTCCAGGCATCTGGGTAATCTGTTATCCATTTCTGGGGTAGCTTGCCTGTTTGATCAGTCTTGGGGGGTGTGAAGAGTTGCTGTTCATCTTCTAGTGACATATTTAAAGCCGTGAATATAGGAGTTTATACTAAAGGATTTAGAAATATCATTTTGGGGCCTTCATGGTTAAATGTCATTTTGGCCCGGAGCTTGGTGAGCAGATCTCTGCCCATCAATGGGGCCAGGCATTCTGGGATTATTAGGAAGGAGTGATGGATTTTTCCTTTCCTCATGTCCATGGTTTTCTTAGTTGTCTAATTCCCATATTTACTGGTGTTAGCACTTTGAACTAGAGAGCTTTTATTTGATAGAGGGCCCAGTGGGGCCTTAAGGACTAAGTATACTGCCCCTGTATCCACTTCAAAGTTTACTGGGGTCCCCTCCACATCAAAAGTTACCCTGGGTTTATTGGGAGTCTAGCAATCTGGGGCTCAGTGCTCACTTGAATAGAGCAGAGAGCAATGAGAACAGCTTAAGCAGAGCTTATATACTTTCCTTGAAGAGGGCAGGGAGGGAAGCTTATTGATGGGTCAGGGCGAGTGGGCGGTTTGCGTGCAAACAGGTGAGGGTGTACATTCTCTGTTTGGCAGTCGGGGACAGCACATTCTGGGGAAAAAATTAGCAAACAGTCCTCAAGGTTTCAACAGTGTTTTGTTAAGCATACAGAAAAACAGGAAGTGACAAGTACCTATCTTATTAACCTTTCACCAAATCCTAAATGGAAAGTGAGCATGGATTTCTAAAAACATCCATTTCCAGGTTGCTTAATGCTCACAAATCAATCCTATTGGTGACTACATATTTGTTGCTTTCTAAGATTATATATTCAACCTCAACCCTGTTGAAAATGACTAATACTAACCCTCACTTTATGCTTTTTCTGATTTCCTAATGTCTCCATTGATATCTGCTTTCATACATATTTTCCTGAGTTCATCATTGTGACTGACTCTTTACATGTGCTGAAATTTACATTCACTCTCTATCCGAAACCCTATTGCTACAGAACTTTTGTTCGAAATCCTATACTCACTCTTTTTTCTATACCTACCAACTATCTTCCTAATCCTACCGACTATCCCTTTTTGACTGGAAATTCTCTTTGACAATCAATCATCCAAGGTACAAGGTCCTATGCCATTGTATATCAATTTATCTGAGACATCTGTGCAGAATAAAATTCAAAGCTAAGTATCCCAATCAACAGCCCAATGCCCTTCTTGGATTCAAACCTTATCTAGATTTCTGTTTTCATACTTATATTTCACCTATATATTCTCGTAAATATCGCGAGTTCCCAATACCATTGTTCATTCCTCAGTATGATTTCTAACCTAAATCAAACCTGTTATTACTCTAACCATACACTGTACCCTCAAACTAACTGTACAGAAGAGCCGGGAGAGAGTTTGTCTTACAATACAGTAATGTAGGGGCTCTTCCACCTGCTGAGAACATCAAAGGTACAAGCAGAAATGATACCCTGGAGAAGTTGCAGGCAGCTATGAAGGACCTAATAGAGCAAAAGTCATCTTCCATGACAAACAACCTGGTCAGTATTAAGGGATGTGTCTGAATCTGCCTCTCCTTTCTTAATGTAGAGAAGATTGATCAAACCATGCCTGTGTGGAGAGCTGTTCCCAGGTGCCTATGGTTGATATACCATTCTAACTTGTGAAAGTGTCACAGGAAGAAGTCGCAGCCTCCATCTCATGGGAACCTTGGATGAATCTGGTAGGACAAAGTGGTTGCCAAGGCAGTGACCTCATTCAGTTCCTGAAGGAAGTGACCTCACCTCACTTTCCTGGTGATGGAAATCTCTGAATTTGGGATCCAGGAAGCCAGGCACCGAGAGCAAGTCCAAGTCCCAATCCCAGTGGTCTCACTTGTTTGGATTTACCAAGGACAGAGTCAGTCTTCCTTGGTACCTACTGATATGAGGATTGCCAAATGCCTGAAGAGCTCTGAAGAGGGGCCTTTACTGAGAAAGCAGGTAGTGGTTCACCGCTGGCTGTTGACAACTTCACAGAGTTGGCCAAGGAGACCAGATCTGAGACAGTACAGGCCATTTTAGGGGAACATAGTATGGCCCACTATTCAGAGGACACTCCGGATAGTCACAGACCTACTTGAGTTAAGGAGGTGCCTTTGTGGGTGTGGGTGTGAGTTTGTGGTTTTGTCTCATGTTCTGAGAATAGGTAGGAAAGGCTGTTGTTTTGATTGGAGTGGACTGTTTCTAGAAAGTCGTTTGACTAGGCGAGTGCTTCTATGTCTGTGTATCCCACTCTGTCCATGGTTGTAGACATTCGAAAAGAGAATGTATCAATGTATGTGTCCTGTCTAGTGGAAAACTTTCCAGCATTCATCAGGCCTAGTTGATGAATGGACTGTGGCTTTCCTTATGGATGGGCAACTCCTACTAACTTCCTAAGTTCCTGTTTTCTTCCTGAATTCTGGCCACTCTCCAGAATAGCCTCATAGTTTTGTGTCCAAGATACATACCACCCCCAAGCTCTGTGACATGGCCATGTACTTGATAGCTATAGGAAATGGGAGCATCTTAGAAAACTCAGACATCATTGTGACCAGTAAACGCTCAGTGAAGAACCCATATTTTGGTTCATTTGCTTACCTATTGTTCTGTTGCCCTGAATGTCAGGAAGGTCTTTGCCTCAGGCCACCCCTTTGTGAAGCCTGAATAAAACAGTTTTAAAATGGAAATAAATGGGAATAACTTGTGATTCTTTGCTTTGGAAAGGGATGTGTTTGAATCAGCCTCCTAGCCCTGTATGAGGTTGTGGCTTAAATTTTCAGCACATGATGGATCTAAAGATAGATACCATGTGTGCAATCAAAACCATAATGGCAAAAATTCAGTAATTGTGGATGAGTCTCTTGCCTTCCTCTGTTAGGTACCTGACCTCTATCAAGTGAGACATTGATCCTTTTGGTCAAATGAGTTTTTCAAAGTCCTGCAGAGGTGCTTGTGTTTTCTCGTGACCCCAAATCACATAAAAAAATCTATACCTGAGAGTCAATAGTGCTCAAATTGGAGAAGCAGAGCAGTATTAACGGCAGGCCTATTTGATCACTTCTGGTTCACAGGAAGGGTGTCCAGGCCACCCTGACTTTAGGCAAATGAGGGGCAAGGGAGAATATTTTGGACACTGTCTTGGGATGCGTCCCGCATGGAAACCTCCAGCCAGAGTTTATGATGAGTGTCTATATTTAACAAGATGAGGGCCATGTGGGAGTGTTTTGGTTTTAATTGTGGTCATTCGTGTGGCGGTTGGAAGAGATGACTGGATCCAAATGGGCTTGAACTATGGTGTCATTCCCCTTAGAGACTGAGTTCTGGAACTTACCTCAGAGAAATATTGCCATGAATTGTGTTGGGATTTAGGAGGCCACGCATGAGAGTCACCCTTGGAAACTGAGATCTAGGCCCAGTGTCGCTTTCCACAGAGCACTGGGAATCTCAGGAGGATATCACACAATTTTATTCTGAAAAACTTGTCAGACATATTTGATAGTCAAAACACACATGGACCTCAATTGTAGACCTCAATGGGCCTTGCTTCATGTGACCTTTTGGCCACTCTTTGGGAAGCCTTGCCTGTGACAGTTCTCCAGAGCTTTCATTGAAATGAGCTTCCTCACCATTAAATAATTTCTGAATGAATTGAAACCCACAGTGTCTCCAACTTCATCCTTGAAAATTGGCTAGATAAATACCATGAAATTTTTGAAATTTCCTTGACCAGGTGGCACTGGAGAACATTTGGATGTCCAGTTGCTGATCATGAGTGTACCAGACAGTGTGTTGATTGACTGGTTTTCATGAAAATGGTGTAGAAAAGAGATGCCAGTCATTTGAAGCCTGTTGAGTAATGGGCCCAGAGCGGGGGTGAGCAAGTGTGTGATAAAACATCTGTGGTGGGGTCATGTGGATCTGCCATTGGCTTCCAAATGGCTTGAGACTGACATGGTGCAGCCAGCAGATCCTGTATTTAAAGACATCTGGTTATATAGAGAGGTTTCAGGGCAATGTTCAAAATCAGGTTTCTATGGTCAAGGGAGCAACCTATGTGGTATACAAGCCCTGTTGGTGCATTCTCCTGCAGACCCTGACCCACCACACGTGAAAGAACTTCCTCCAGCCCTTTGTCCCAGTTGAACTCCTTGTATTTCATGAAGCAAATACCAAACTCCGAGTGCAGTATCAAGAAACGTTTTGAAAAGTGGAGGATGACCTAATGGCTTAGCAGTCTACATGGGGAGACACTTAGACCCAGTGGCCATAGTTTACCTACAAAGGGAGAAATCAACACTGCTGCTTCATGTTCATTGGAGAATTATAAACCATGTCCTCCAGGTCACAGATGTGCAGACCAAGCTTTGATTGTCTCACTAGAAAGGAAGCTAAAGCTCCTGACAACAACATATATTTCAAGTGCCCAACCTAGAGGCAGTTTCTCCAGAAGTCTTTAGGCTGGTAAATCTCCATGTTTGTGGAGATTTTACACTTTCCCTTACTTTTGGAAACTCCTCTACCAACTCCAAGGTTGTGAACTCCTGAACATTTTTCATTTCAGATATGCATTCAAAGATTGTCTAACTCTTCTCCTCTAAATGTGTCTTACTTGGGGTGAAGGTAATGTCAAGGCATTGTTCTGAATGAGAGTGGGAAAATTTTTGTGTAGCACACATTTGCATACACATTGATTCATTTTACAATTTTCCATTTGAAATACTGAATTCTTGACACTATCTCATACCCTACTAGACTCTGACTACTAATCCTAATATGATGGAGAAAAATACCCAAACAGAATGAAAATACAAGCAGTTTACAGCAGGCATGGTGTATTGTTGGACTTCCTTTTTGCATGATAGAGGGTAGGTATTCTAAATCTACTCAATTTTTAATTGAAATAGTCCTCCATGTGTTTTTAATGTTAACACATATGTAAATTCCTGTCTTCCTTTCTATGCAGCCTACTCAGCACATGTATTTTTATATGCAAATATAGAATCCTACATGGTCTCACACGTACATTTTTTTGAGTTGGCTGACTGGGCAGAAACAAGTTGTGAGAAGAGATCTCGTAAACGCTGGTGGAACTGAAAATTAAAACTATGGGTGAGCTTCCCAGTAGAACAATTTATACATAAATCCATGTTCAGTAAAATAAATATATTTTCATCTGTGGATGATATATATTACTGATAAATTACGTTTGGCATATATATTGATACTTTTTAATGTATTTTTGTGTTTTTCTGTATATATATATATATATATATATATATATATATATATATATATATATATACACACACACACACACACTCTCCAGATTTTATAAAATATGAAATATATGTCTCTTATATACACTCCATCAATTCATTCATATTCATGTATGTGGATTTATAATCAACTTTTCACAAGATTATTCTCAGAAATATTCATCTACCTGAAATACATATTTGTTTCCCAGTATGAGAACTAACTTCAATCAATGGTGCTTACAAATCCTAATATTTTTACAGTAACAGACCCAGTTTAACATCAATGCAAGTAGATTCCTATGGGACTTAATGTCTATTTTGACCTTTATTTTAATTCAACACTGGTACATTAGTATTTCTTCAGTTTTTGCACATCATAGGACATATATTTCATCCACAAGTTAGCAAATTAATAAGAATTTGTTTCACTTCCTGCTTCAGAACACATGAATTCTTCCATGTTACTTGACTGGTCTTTTCATGAGACTTCTTTCCAAACACATTATTTTCGATTTCCATAATCAATTTTGAAGCTAAACTCACACACTCTTCATGATAAACTATAACATTAATATTACCATTAGATGTAAAACTGGTTGGAATGAATGTATGCATATCAATATAAAATTTCCTGTATATTTTCACATTTCAATTCAATCCATTATTTAAAGTTGGAACCAGTTATGTTATTTATTCACTGTATGGTCTATTAATGCATTATCTCTATATTCATAAACACAGTGCACACCTATTTGTCCCCCCATTACTAATTTGTACCTCTTCAAAATATTGCTCCCAGAAATGGTGGAAGAAATACTGATGTCACCTTATCTATATATACATTTTATCACAGTAATATTCTGGACACAAAAAGCAAAGGTCAAACTCATGATTGTATCAAAGCCTAAATGGAAAGTGAGCATGGATTACCAAAAACAACCATGTCCTGGTTACCTAATGCTCTCAAATGTCAATCCTATTGATGACTACATATTTGTTTCTTTCTAAGATTATATATTCAACCTCAAGCCTGTTGGAAATGTCTAATTCTATCACTCACTTTACACTTTGCCTGATTTCCTAATATCTCTATTGATATCTGCTTTCCTACATATTTTCCCTAGTTCATCATTGTGACTCATACTTCACATATGCTGACATTTACATTCACTCTCTACCCGAAACTCTATTGCTAAAGAACTTTTGGTCCAAATCCTATACTCACTCTTCTTTATAAACCTACTGACTATCTTACTAATCCTACTGACTATCACTTTTTAACTCGATGTTCTCTTCAACAATCAATCATTCAAGGTAAAAGGTCCTATGCCATTTTATATCAATTCATCTGAGACACATGTGCAGAACATAATTCAAACCTAAGTATCCCACTCAAGGGCCCAATGCCCTTCTGGCTTCATATCTTACCTACATTTCTGTTTTCATACTTATATTTCACCTATATATTCTTGTAAATATCACAGGTTCCCAATACCATTATTCATCCGGCAGAGAGATTCCTAACCCAAATCGAACATGTTATTAACCCTAAATATACACTGTTACCTCAATCTAACTTTACAGAAGAGGAGGGACAGAGTTTCTCTTTAAATACCGGAATGTAGGGAATCTTCCACCTGCTGAGAACATCAAAGGTCCATGTAGAAATAATCCCTGGAGAAGATGTAGGCAGCTGTGAAGTTCCCGAGAGAGCAAAAGTCATCTTCCATGGCAAACAACCTGGTGAGGATGAAGGGATGTGTCTGTATCAGCCTCTAGCAACTTAATGTAGAGAAGATAGACCAAACCAGGCCTGTGTGAAGAGGTGTTCCCAGGTGCCTATGGTTGATATACCATTCTAACTTTTGAAAGTGTTACAGAAAGTAGGAACAGCCTCCATCTCATGGGCCCTTAGAAGTAACTATTTGGACAAAGTTGTTGCCAAAGCAGTGACATCATTCAGTTTCTGAAGGAAGTGACCTCACCTCACTTCCTTTGTGATGGAACTCTCTGAACTTGGGATCCAGGAAGAATGGCACCCAGAGCCAGTCGCAGTCCCAGGCCCAGTGGTCTCACTTGCTTCAATTTACGAAGGACAGAGTCAGTCTTTCTTAGTGCCTACAGATGTGAGGATGTTCAAATGCCAGAAAAGCTCTGAAGAGGGGCCTTTCCTGAGAAAGCAGGTAGTGGCTCACCCATGGCTAATGACAACTTCACAGAATTGGCCAAGGAGACCAGATTTGAGACACGACAGGCCATTTGGGGGGAATATAGTATGGCCCACCATTCAGAGGACACTCTGGGTAATCACAGAACTACTTGGAGCAAAGGTGGTGCCTTTGTGGGTGTGGGTGTATGTTCATGGTCTTGTCTCATGTTCTGAGAATAGGTAGGAAAGACTGTTTGTTTGGATTGGCGTGGACTGTTTCTAGTTAGTCGTTTTGCAATGCGAGTGCTTCTATGTCTGTGTATCCCACTGTGTCCGTGGTTGTAGACATTAGAAATAAGAATGCATCAAAGGATGTGTCCTGTCTAGTAGAAAGCTTCCCAGCATTCATCTTGCCCAATTTATAAATGGACTGTGGCTTTTGTTATCAAAGGGCAACACCTGATATCTTCATAAGTTTCTGTTTTCTTTCTGAATTCTGGACACTCTGCAGAATAGCTTCATGGTTTTGTGTCCAAGATATTTACCACCTAAAAGCTCTGTTATATGGCCATGTAGTGGGTAGCTAGTGTGACCAGGAAAGTCTCAGTGGAGAAACCCTGATTTGGGCTTTTTGCTTACCTATTGTTCTGTTGCCCTGAATATCAGGAAGGTATTTACCACAGGCCAATTCTTTGTGAAGCCTGAAGAAAAAAGTTTTCAAATGGAAATGAATGGACATCACCTGTAGCTCTTTGCTTAATTGCTTTGGAAATGGATTTGTCTGAAACAGCCTCTTGGCCCTGTGTGAGTCTGTGGTTAGATTCTCAGCACCTGATGGATCCCATGTGTTCATCCAAAACCAAAATGATCAAAAGAGCAGTCATTGCGGATGAAGTCTCTTGCCTTCCTCTGTAAGGTTCCTGACCTCCATCAAGTGAGAAGAGGGATTCTTTGGGTCAAATGCATTCTTTAAAGCCAAGGAGAGGCAAGCCCAAAGGTGCTTGCATTTTCTCATGCTTCCAATTCACATAAAGAATCTAAACCCCACAGTCAGTCGTCCTCAAATTGGAGAAGCAGAGCAGTATTAACGGCACACTATTTGATCACTCCAGGTTCACAGGAAGGTGTTCAGGCCACCCCGACTTTAGGCAAATGAGGGGCAAGGGAGCTAACTTTGGACACTATCTTGTTCTGCATCCCTCATGGAAACCTCCAGCCAGAGTTTATAATGAGTATCTATATGGAAGAAGATGAGGGCCTTGTGGGAGTGTTTGGGTTTTAATTTTGGAAGTTTGTGTGGCAGTTGAAAAAGATGACTGGCTCCACCTGGTCTTGAACTCTGGTGTGATTCCCTTTAGAGACTGAGTTCTGGAACTGACCTCAGAGAATTATTGCCATGAGTTGTGTTGGGATTTTAGGAGGCCATGAATGACAGTCGCCCTTTGAAACTGAGATCTGTGCCCAGAAAGGCTTTCCACAAGGCACGAGGAATCTCAGCCAGAATATCACATGATTTTATTCTGAAAGACTTGGCAGCCATAGTTGAGAGGCAAAACACACATGATCTCACATTGCAGACCTCAATGGGCCTGGCTTCATGTGACCTTTTGGCGACCCTTTGGGAAGCCTTGCCTGTGAGTGTTCTCCAGAGCTTTCATTGAAATGAGCTTCCTCAACATTTAAAGGTTCCTGAGTGAATTGAAAATCATAGTGCCTCCAACTTCATCCTTGAAAAATGGCTAGAGAAATACCATGGAATTTTTGAAATTTTCATGACCAGGTGGCACTGGAGAACTTTTTGATGTCCATTTGCTGATCATGAGTATACCAGACAGTGCCTTGATTGACTGCGTTTCTTAAAAATGGTGTAGAACAGAGATGCCAGTAAGTTGGAGCCTGCTGAGTAGTGGGCCTAGAACAGTGGTGGGCAGGTGTGTGATAAAACATCTGTGTTGGGGCCATGTAGATCTGCCATTGGCTTCCAAATGGCTTGTAACTGACATGGTGCAGCAAGCAGACCCTTATATGTAAAGGCATCTTGTTATATGGAGAGGTTTCAGGGCAATGTTCAGAATCAGGATGCTATGGTCAAGGGGTCAAACTATGTGAAATAGAAGCCTGACTGGTGCATTCTCCTGCAGACCCTGAGGCACCACATGTGACAGAACTCCCTCCAGCACTCTGACCAAGTTGAACTCCTTGTATTGTGAAGCAAATAACAAACTCCCAGTGCTCTACTAAGAAAAGTAGAGCATGATCAATTAGCTTCACAGTCCACACAGATTGACCCTTAGACTCCAGTTGCCACAGTTTACCTACAAAGTGAGAATTCAGCACTGCTGCCTCATGTTCATTGGAAAATAAGATACCATGTCCCCCAGGTCACATAGATGCAGACCAGTTTTGATGCTCTCACTATAGAGGAAGCTAAAGCTTCGGACCACAACATACATTTTAAGTGCCCAAACTCAGAGGCAGTTTCTCAATATGTCTTTAGGCCTGCAGAGCTCCATGTTTGTGGAGTGTTTACCCTGTCCCTTACTTTTGGAAACTCCTCTACCACCTCCAAGCTTGTGAACACCGAGAATATTCCATTCCAGATATGTATTCACAGATTTTCTAACTCTTCTCCTCTAATTGTGTCTTATTAGGGGAGAAGGTAATGTCAAGGCATTGTTCTGAATGAGAGTGGGAAGATTTTTGTATCACACATATTTGCAAACACAATGGGTTTATTTTCCTATTTTCTATTCGAAATACTGAATCTCTGACACTAATCCATAACCTACTAGACTCTGACTACTAATCCTAATATGATGGAGAATAGTAACCCTAACAGAATGGAAATACAAACAGTTCAGAGAAGGCATGGTGTATACTTGGACTTCCCTTTTGCATTATATGGGGTTGGAGTTATAAATATAGTCAATGTTTATTGAAATATTTCTCCATGTGTTTTTAACGTTAACAAATATGTGAATTCCTCTCCCCTTTCTCTGTCACCTATTCAGCACATGTATTTTTATATGCTCATATAGAATACTACCTGGTATCACACAGACTTTCTTCTGAGGTGGCTGACTTGGCAGATACAAATTGTGAGAAGAGATCACTCCTCCTAAACCCTTTTGGAACTGAAATTTCAACCTATGGGTGAGCCTCCTAGTTGAACAACATTATACATAAATCCATTTTCAGTAAAATGTATTTTTTTGGATATGTGAAGGATATATATTTCATTTTGAATTTCGATTGGCATATATATAACTACTTTTTAATGTCTGTGAGTGTGTTTCTGTGTGTGTATATATATATATATATATATATATATATATGTATATATATATATATATATATATATATATATCACTCTCCAGATTTTTCAAAATATGAAATATATGTGTCTTATTATACACTCCCTAAAATCATTCATATTCACGTATGTGGATTTATAATCAACTTTTCACAAGATTATTCTCAGAAATTCAGATTATTCATTCACCTGAAATACATATTTGTTTCCTAATACTGAAAACTAACTTCAGTAAATGCTGCATACAAAGCATAATATTTCATCATTGCCTGATGGCCACGAATAGAGTGCATCACACCCAGTGTAACGCGCCACTGCACAGGTGAATAACGAGATAGAACCACAAAAAACTATTTTGTTAAGAACTTACAGCAAAATGGGGGTGCACCAAAACCTATAAGAAAGATTTTTAGCACTGAGATCTGGTAATTGGGTCTGAAAAACGAGCCAAATGTGCAACCGGAGATCCGGTCTGACTGATCCTCAAAACAATAGAGTGTCTGGGTTCCAATAGACACCCTCCACACCCAACAAATGACAGGCCCAGAATACAGATTGAACTGCAGAGAAGCATCACTCAGGGGAAATCTAGTCTAGCAGGAGAAACCAGGACTAGCAGGAGAAACCAGGGGACTAGAGGCCAGGCTCTTGTGACTGGGAAGCTGGAGAACACAGAAGCGCAGGTGACAGTCCACCTGCTGTCCGCGTGACTGGGCGTCTGGAGAACACCGGCGCGCAGGAGACCGACTGCGCCACTGGGTGGCTAGTGATTGCCCACCCGCCAGTGACCTAGAGCTGAAACCAACTGGAGACAGTCCAGTTCCATCCCCGTATTCGAACATTTCGGCAAGGAGCCTGGGCCCGCCAAAGCAGAGGGGTGACGTCACTGGAGCTCAGCCTTCGGAATTCCCTACAAGTGGAATCCACTTTAGCAGGCATAGTCTACCAACACAAAGGAGAGACAACAGAGATACACAACACCGAAACAAATCTATAGAATAAAACAGAAACACAGCAATCAAATAGAGCTGGAAAGTAACATGAGCATCATGAAAAAACAAGGGAAAGAAAGTACAAACAATGCAGGACAACTTAATTCTACAGGAGGACCTAGAAGCATCAGAAACAGGGATAGGGAAAGAACTTAAGGCATTCCTAACTCAGATGGAAAGGAATATTAGAGAAGACATGAGGCAGCAAGTCCAAGCAATAAAAGTATATTTTGAAAATGAATTAAACAAACAAACTCAAATGGCAAACAACGAGCTTCACCAGGAGATAGAGATCTTAAAAGAAATCAAACAGTAATACTAGAAATGCAGGAAAGTATTAACCAAATTAAAAACTCAAACGAGAATATTACAAATAGACTAGATCAAGCAGAAGTCAGAATATCAGATAATGAAGACAAAGTTTATCAACTTGAAAAGAATATAATCAGCACATAAAAGAGGCTTAAATCCCACTAGCAATCTATTCAAGAGATATTGGATGTCATAAAAAATGAGAGTCATTGGGATAGAAGAAGGCATAGAGATTCAAACCAAAGGAATGGAGAACATATTAAATAAAATAATTCTAGAAAACATCCCAGAGATGAAAGATGGCTCGGATTGTCAAATTCTGGAAGCCTACAGGACCCCAAACATTCAAAATCATAATAGACAAACTCCAAGACATATAATTATGAAGATAGCCAACATACAGAACAAGGAGAGAATATTAAACACTATAAGAGAAAGGAGGCAGATTACATTCAGGGGAAAACCAATTAGGTTAATGACTGATTTTTCATCACAGACTTTGAAAGCGAGAAGATCCTTGAACAATGTATTTCAAATGCTGAAAAATAATGGATTCCAACCAAGAATACTGTATCCAGCAAAATTAAGGTTCAGATTTGAAAACGAAATTAAAGTCTTTCACAATAAACAAAAGCTAAAAGAATTCGCAGCCAGAAAACCAGCACTGCAAAGCATTTTGAGCAAAATACTACAAGAAGAGGAATTGATAAATAGTGCCGAAAACTAACAGCAGGAGGTATCTCAGTAAAGGGGGAGGAAAATAACCAAAAAAGTAAAAACTAGCCAAACTAAAACATAATAAATAAATAAACATGATTGGAAGAACAAATCATATTTCAATTGTAACCTTAAATGTTAATGGATTATATTCACCAATCAAGAGAATGGGCTAGTAACCTGGATCAAAAAAAATAAATCCAACAATATGCTGCCTTAAGGAGACTCATATGATAGGAAAAGACATACACAGGGTGAAGGTAAAAGGTTGGGAAAAATCATACCACTCACATGGCCCTCAGAAGCAAGAAGGAGTGGCCATACCCATGTGGAATAAAATCAACTTCAAACCTAAGTTAATCAAAAGGGATAAAGAAGGACACTATATTCTGTTAAAAGAAACCATCCACCAACAAGACATAACAATTATGAATTTGTATGCACCAAGCAATGGAGCTGCAATGTTCATAAAACAAACTCTCCTCAAGTTCAATAGCCAAATAGACTACAACACAATAATTATGGGTGACTTCAAGACACCACTCTCGGCATTAGACAGATTCTCTAGACAAGAACTGAATAAAGAAACTATCAAACTCAACAGCACAATTTGTAACCTAGACTTGAACGACATATATAGAATATATCAGCCATCATCAAGTGGATACACGTTCTTCTCAGTTTCACATGGATCCTACTCAAAGATAGACCATATATTATGCCATAGGGCAATTCTTAGTAAATATAAAAGCATGGAGATTATACCATGCACTATATCTGATAATAATGGAATGAAACTGGAAATCAATGATGAAAGAAGTAAGGAAAAATCCTACATCACATGGAAAATGAACAACATGCTACTGAATGATCAATGGGTTACAGAAGACATAATGGAGGAGATAAAAAAAATTCTTAGAGACAAATGACAATACAGACACAACATACCAGAATCGATGGGACACAATGAAAGCAGTTTAAGAGGGAAGTTCATTTCTTGGAGTTCTTTCCTCAAAAAAAGAAAAAAAATCAACAAATAAATGAACTCACACTACACCTCAAAAACCTAGAAAAGGAAGAGCAAAACAACAGCAAATGTAGTAGAAGACAAGAAATAATTAAATTTAGAGCAGAAATCAACAAAATTGAAACAAAAAAAATTAAAAAATTTGATAAAACTAAAAGTTGGTTCTTTGAAAAAATAAATAAGATTGACAGGCCCACAGCCATGCTAATGAAGAGAAGAAGAGAGAGAACTCAAATTACTAACATACGGGATGAAACAGGCAATATCACAACAGACACTACAGAAATACAGAAGATAATTAGAAAGTATTTGAAACACTATATTCCAATAAAATAGAAGATAGTGAAGATATCGATGAATTTTTTAAGTCATAAGATCTGCCCAGATTGAGTCAGGAAGACACACGCAATTTAAACAGACCAATAACAAAGGAAGAAATGAAAGAAGCCATCAAAAACTACCAACCAAAAGAAGCCATGGACCGGATGGGTATACAGCGGAGTTCTACAAAACCTTTAAAGAAGAATTAATACCAATATTTTTCAAGCTATTTCAAGAAAAACAAAAAGAAGGAGCTTATCCAAATTTATTCTATGAGGATAAATCACCCTGATCCCGAAACCAGACAAAGACACTTCAAAGAAAGAAAACTACAGACCAATATCTCTAATGAACTTCGATGCAAAACTTGTCAATAAAATCCTGGCGAATCGAATACAAAAGCATATCAAAAAAATTGTGCACCATGATCAAGTAAGATTCATCCGTGGGATGCAAGGCTTGTTCAATATACGGAAATCAATAAATGCCATTCACCACATCAATAGACATAAAGACAAGAACCATATGATCATCTCAATAGATGCAGAAAAAACATTTGACAAAGTTCAGCATCACTTTATGTTCAAAACACTAGAAAAACTAGGGATAACAGGAACTTACCTCAACATTGTAAAAGCTATATATGCTAAACCTCAGGCTAGCATCATCCTAAATGTGGAAAAACTGAAGGCATTCCCTCTAAAATCTGGAACAAAACAGGGATGCCCTCTATCACCACTTCTATTCAATTTAGTTCTTGAAATACTAGCCAGAACAATTAGACAGACAAAAAAAATTAAAGGCATAAAAATAGGAAAAGAAGTATTTAAATTATCGCTATTTGCAGATGTCATGAAAATATATTTAACAGACCCCAAAGGGTCTACAATGAAACGGCTAGAGTTAATAAATGAATTCAGCAAAGTGGCAGAATATAAAATTAACACGCATAAATGAAAGGCATTCCTGTATGTCAGCAACACAACTTCTGAAATGGAAATGAGGAAAACCACTCCATTCACAATATCCTCAAATAAAATAAGATACTTGGGAATCAACCTAAAAAAGACGTGAAAGTTTTATATACTGAAAACTACAGAACCCTAAAGAGAGAGAGAGAAGAAGATCTTAGAAGATGGAAAAACAAAAGACCCAGAATAGCAAAAGCAACTCTAAACAGAAAATATGAATCTGGAGGTATAGTGATACCAGAGTTCAAACTGTACTAAAAGCAATAGTAACAAAAACAGCGTGGTACTGGTAACAAAATAGGCAGGTGGAACAATGGTACAGAATAGAGGACACAGAAACCAATCCTCAAAATTACAACTTTCTTATATTTGAAAAAGGGGCTAAAAGCATGCAATGGAAGTAGGATAGCATCTTCAAACAATGGGGTAGGGAAAATTGGGGAAAGGTGGGGCAAGGGAGAGAAGTGAACAACAGCAGATGAGGTAGAGAAAGAAGATGGGAGGGGATGGGAGGGGGTATAGTAGAGGATAGTAGGGGATAGGAAATGTAGCAGAATACAACAGTCACTAATATGACATCATGTAAAAATGTGAATGTGTAACCGA
The DNA here is from genome assembly GCF_048772815.1 of Callospermophilus lateralis. Classification (NCBI taxonomy): domain Eukaryota; kingdom Metazoa; phylum Chordata; class Mammalia; order Rodentia; family Sciuridae; genus Callospermophilus; species Callospermophilus lateralis. The sequence continues at coordinate 1,051,802 of NW_027514425.1, read as the reverse complement.
TGTGATTCTGCAACTCGTATTTGGGGAAAATTGGGAGTTCATAACCCAATTGAGTCAAATGTATGAAAGATGATATAGGATGAGCTTTGTAATGTTTTGAACAACCAATAAAAAATAAATAAATAAAGGTTTAAAGTTGAGTGGGAAGAAATCAGCTAAAAAAGAGTTGAGATGCATTCATTTTGCTAAGCAGAAACTTTGTTTTGTGTACTTGTAACTATCACAAATTTATTTTACCAGAAAACTGGCTTTTAAACATGCACATAATTGAGATTAAAGGATAATCCACTTACTTTCAAGAAAAACTCATAGCATTTCCTATATTTTTCATATTTTATTTTTTTGTGAATATTTTGTCATGGACCAGGTCTAGACTTAGGCTATTCTTCCAGAATACTACCTCATCTGACAAGTTGGTACAATGTGTTGGATTGTTCTTTTCATCTTTTATTTAATAGTTTCTAGATGATAATGTGTATTTTTCCATATGTTTGTTTGGACATACATACCCAACTATATCTTTGCATTTTCTGTTTTACTGGGGAAGAGACTCATCAAAAGCTCTTTATTATATGTATCAACAATCAAACATTTAGAGCATGCAATTATACATAATTTTGCATGAAAATATTTTTGTACCATTTTTATAAAGATTTAGAATTATTAATACTGTCCCTACTGTAATTAGTAACTCCTTACAAAAAGAATTAATCAATTGACTTTATATCAATTATGAATATGAAAATTACTAAAATAAGTATTTGGCAATTAATATGCAATTGATAGAAAGTGAAATCACAAGAAAGCCATTTAAAATGTCAGTGCATATGGTCCTTAAATAATAGGTTGTTCAAAAAAAAAATTCTCTAATTCAAAAGAGTTAATATGCCATATTACAGCTAAATGTGATATAAAAACCTTAAATTATCAGTATTGATAAATAAGAATGATACCTGTTTACTTAAATATGTTTATTTGATTTTCACTGTAAGATGTTAATTCTGGAAGACTTGAGAATTAAGAAAGACTTGGTCTATATTATTTCTAACAGGCTAATCAAAGTACTTTTAAATATATATGTATATATATATATATATATATATATATATATATATATATATATATATATATATATGTAACACATATGCATGAATATAGATACATATGCATAATAAATGTATTGTAATATATTTATCAGGTGGTTATAATTTTTAAATTTTCTCAAGAAAAGAATGACTATAAAAAACAGTTTTAAATGTAAATTTCATAGCATAGTACTGTTTGTAATGCTATGAGAGAAAAATACTTATGGAGGGAAAATGAAAAAGGAAGAGAGAGAAGGGAGAAAATGAGGAAGAAAGTGAGTAAAGAAGAGGGAGAGGAGTGTTTGATGAAAAGATAAAAGTGGAGGGGCTGGGTTTGTGACTCAGTGTTAACATGCTTGTCTAGCATGTGTGAGGCAGTGGGTTATATTCTCAGCACCACATACGAATAAATAAAATGAAGGTCTATCAACAACTGAAAAAATAAAAAAAGGAGAAATATTACCAAAATTCCAAGATTTTATGAATGTTAAATACAAAAAATTATGTTGCATAGCCTTATGTAAATTCTAGACTCCCCAAAATAATCATTAAATGCTAGATTATTAGTGTTATAACTAAAAATCCATTGCTCTTTCTTCTACATTCTGTGGCATGCTAGTGCTAAAATAAATTGTATTATAACACCAAAATAAAATTCTAATATTTATACAGTAACTGACCCAGTTTAACATCAATGCAAGAAGATTCCTATGTGATATAATGTGTATTTTGACGTTCATTTTTATTCAACACTGGTACATTACTATTTCTCCAGTTAATGCACATCATAGGATGTATATTTCATCCACAATTTAGCAAATATATACACATTTGTTTTGCTTTCAATCACTTTTGCTTCAGAACACATGTATTCCTCCATGTTTCTTGACTTCTCTTTTTGTGACACTTCTTTCCAAACACATTATTTTCGATTTCCATTATCACTTTTGAAGCAAAACTGACACACCCGTCATGATAAAACATAACACTAATATTACCATTAGATGTAAAACTGGTTTAAATGAATGATTGTACATCAATATAAGATTTCTTGTATACTTTCAGATATCAATTCAATCCATTATTCAAAGTGAAACCAGTTATATCATTTATTCACAGTATGGTCTATTCATGCATTGTCTATATATTGATAGACACATGGTACACCTCTGTGTACTCCCAACAATAATTTCTATATCTTCAAAATATTGCTCCCAGAAATGGTGGAAAAAATATGCATGTCAACTGATCTACATATACATTTTATCACAGTAATATTCTGGACACAAAATGCAAAGGTCACACTTATGACTGTCCCAAAGCCTAAATGGAAAGTGAACATGGATTACTAAAAACATCCATGTCCAGGTTGCCTAATGCTCTCAAATGTCAATCCTATTGGTGATTACATATGTGTTTCTTCCTAAGACTACATTTTCAATCTCACCCTGTTGAAACTGTCTAAACCTCTCACTCATTTTATAATTTGCCTGATTTCCTACTCTCTATTCACATCTGCTTTCCTACTTTTTTCCCCAGTTCATCATTGTGACTGACTCTTCACATGTGCTGACATTTATATTCAATCTCTACCAGAAACCCTATTGCTAAAGAACTTTTGGTCCATATTCTATACTCAATCTTCTTCGTAATCCTACCGACTATATTCCTAATCCTAGCAAAAATTCCTTTTTTAACTGGATGCTCTCTTCTACATTCAATCATCGAAGGTACAAGGATCTATGCCATTGCATATCAATTTATCTGAGACATATGTGCAGAACATAATTCAAAGCTAAGTATCCCACTCAAAGGCCAAATTCCCTTCTAGGATTCAAATCTTACCTAGATTTATATTTCAATACTTATATTTCACCTATATTTTCATGTAAATATCGCAGGTTTCCAATAACATTGTTCATCAAGCAGAATGATTCCTAACCCATATTGAACATGTTATTAATCCTAACCATACACTGTTCCTCAATCTAACTTTACAGAAGAGCAGAGACAGAGTTGGTATTACAATACAGGAATGTATGGATCTTCCACCTGCTGAGAACCTCAAAGGTCCATGTAGAAATAATCCCTGGAGAATGTGTAGGATGCTATGAACGACCTGAGAGGGCAAAAGTCATCTTCCATGGCAAAAAAACATGGTCAGGATAAAGGGTTGTGTCTTAATCAGAATCTCTCTTCTTAATGTAGAGAAGATGGACCAAACCAAGCCTCTGTGGAGAGCTGTTCCCCAGTACCTATGGTTGATATACCATTCTAACTTATGAAAATGTCAGAGGAAGTAGGTGCAGCCTCCATCTCATGGGACCCTTGGAAGCATCTGTTAGGACAAAGTGGTTTCCAAGGCTGTGACCTCATTCAGTTCCTGAAGGAAGTGACCTACCTCACTTTCTTGGTGATGGAATCTCTGAACTTGGGATCCAGGAAACCAGGCACACAGAGCCAGTCCCAGTACCAGTCCCAGTGGTCTCACTTGTTTGGATTTACCAAGGACAGAGTCAGTCTTTCTTGGTACCTACTGATGTGAGGATGGCCAAATGCCAGAAAAGCTCTGAAGAGGGGCCCTTCCTGAGAAAGCAGAAAGTGGCTCACCAATGGATCCTCACAACTTCACAGAGTTGGCCAAAGAAAACAGATCTGAGACAAGACAGGCCATTTTGGGGTAACATAGTATGGCCCACCATTCAGAGGACACACTGTATAGTCACAGACCTACTTGGGGAAAGGAGGTGCCTTTGTGGGTGTGGGTGTGAGTTTTTGGTTCTGTCTCATTTTCTGAGAATAGGTGGAAAAGGTGGGTTTTTTTTGGTTTGGTGTGGACTCTTTATAGTAGGTCGTTTGACAAGGTGAGTGTTTCTTTATCTATGTATTCCACTGTGTCCATGGTTGAAGACATTAGAAAAGAGAATGCATCAAGGATGTGTCCTGTCTATTAGGAAGCTTCCCAGCATTCATCCTGCCCGATTTATTAATGGACTGTGGCTTGTCTTATAGATGTGCAACACCTACTAAATTCCTAAGTTCAGGTTTTCTTCCTAAATTCTGGCCACTCTCCAAAATAGTCTTATGGATTTGTGTCCAAGATATGTACCCCTCCAAGCTCTGTGACATGGCCATGTACTGGATAGCTGAAGGAAATGGGAGCATCTCAGAAAACACAGATATCAGTGTGACCAGTAATGTCTCAGTGGAAAAACCCTTCTTTTGGCCTTTTGCTTACCTATTGATCTGTTGACCTGAATGTCAGGAGGTCTTTGCCTCAGTCCACCCATTTGGGAAGACTGATGAAAACTGTTTTCAAATGGAAATGCATGCGCATCACCTGTGGCTCTTTGCTTAATTTCTTCCAAAAGGGATGTGTCTGAATCAGCCTCTTGGCCCTGTGTGATGCTGTGGCTTAGATTCTCAGCACCTCATGGATCTAAAGAAAGATTCCATGTGTGTATCCAAAACAAAAATGGTAAAAATCCACGCTGACTTTAGGAAAATAAGTGGCAAGGGAGCTCTTTTGAACACTGTCTTGGGCTGCGCCCCTCATGGAAAACTCCAGCAAGAGGTTATGATTAGTGTCTATATGGAAGAGGATGAGGGCCTTGTGGGAGTGTTTTGGTTTTAATTGTGTTTATTTGTGTGGTGGTTGGAAGTGATGACTGGGTCCACCTGGGCTTGAACTCTGGTGTGATACCCTTAGAGACTGAGGTCTAGAACTGACGTCAGAGAAGTATTGCCATGAATTGTGTTGGGGTTTTAGGAGGCCATGCATGAGAGTCGCTCTTGGAAACTGAGATCTTGGACCAGGGTAGCTTTCCACAGAACACTGGGAATCTCAGCCAGGATATCACATGATTTCATTCTGAAAGACTTGGCAGCAATAGTTGAGAGTCAAAACTCACATGGACCTCATATTGTAGACCTCAATGGGCCTGGCTTCATGTGACTTTTTGGTCACTCTTTGGGAAGACTTTCCTCTGAGAGTTCTCCAGAACTTTCATTGAAATAAACTTCCTCAACATTTAATGGTTCCTGAATAAATTTAAACCCACAGTGCCTCCAACTTCATTCTTTAAAAATGGCTAGATAAGTACCATGACATTTTTTAAATTCCCATGACCAGATGGCACTGGAGTAACTTTGGATCTTATGCTGTTGATCATGAGTGTACAAGACAGTGCCTTGATTGACTTGGTTTCATGAGAATGGTGTAGAACAGAGATGCCAGTAATTTGGAGACTGCTGAGTTGGGGCCTAGAGCAGTGATGTGCAGGTGTGTGATAAAACATCTGTGTTGGGGCCATGTGGATCTGCCATTGGCTTCCAAATGGCTTGTGACTGACATGCTGCAGCCAGCAGACCCTTATATGTAAAGGCATCTTGTTATATGGAGATTTTTCAGGGCAATGTTCAGAATCAAGTTGCTATGGTCAAGGGGGCAAGCATGTGCGATAGAAGCCTGGTTGGTGCATTTATATGCAGACCCTGACACACCACATGTGACAGAAATCCCTCCAGCACTGTGCCCCAGTTGAAATCCTTGTATTTCAAGAAGCAAATACCAAACTCCAAGTGCAGCAGCAAGAAACACCACGAAAACTGGAGGATTACCAACTGGGTTCACAGTCCAAACAGGGAGACACTTAGCCCCAAGTTGCCACAGTTTACCTACAAAGAGAGAATTCAGAACTGCTGCCACATGTTCATTAGGAAAATAAGAAACAACATCCTCCAGGTCACATAGATGAAGACCCAGCTTTGATGGTCTCACTACAAAGAAAGCTAAAGCTTCTGACAACAACGTATATTTCAAGTGCCCAACCTCAGAGGCAGTTTCTCAAGAAGTCTTTAGGCAAGCAGAGCTCCATGTTTCTGGAGTGTTTACCCTTTCCCTTACTTTTGGAAACTCCTCTACCACCTTCAAGGTTGTGAACTCCTGAGCATTTTCCATTCCAGATATGTATTAACAGATTTTCTAATTCTTCTCCTCTAATTGTGTCTTACTTGGGGCGAAGGTAATGTCAAGGCATTTTTCTGGATGAGAGTGGAAAGATTTTTGTTTAGCATATGTTTGCATACACATTGGATTCATTTTCCTATTTTCCATTTGAAATACTGAATCCCTGACACTAACCCATACTGTACTAGAATCTGACTACTAATCCTAATATGATGGAGAAAAAGAATCCTAACAGAAAAGAAATAGAAGCTGTTCAGAGAAGGCATGGTATATATTTGGACTTGCCTTTTGCAAGTAGGTGTTATAATTCTAGTCAATTTTTAATTGAAATAGTCCTCCATGTGTTTTTAAAGTTAACAAATATGTGAATTCCTGTCTCCCTTTCACTGTAGACTATTCAGCACATCTATTTTATATGCACATAAAGAATCCTACCTTTTATCACGTGTATATTTTTGTGCGGTAGCTGATTTGGCAGATACAAATTTTGAGAAGAGATCACTCCTCCTAGATGCTGTTGGAACTGAAAATTGAACCTATGGGTGAGCTTCCTAGGAGAACAACATTATACATAAATCCCTGTTAAGTAAATTGAATATTTTTAGATCTGTGAATGATGTATATTTCATGGTGAATTTGGATTTTCATATATGTTGCTACATTTTAAAATTTGTGTGTGTGTGTGTGTGTGTGTATACACACATACACACTCTCCAGATTTTTCAAAATATGAAATATATGTGTCTTATTTACACTCCCTAAATTCATTCATGTTCAAGTATGTGGATTTATAATCAACTTTTCACAAGATTATTTTCAGAAATATTCATCCACCTGAAATTCATATTTGTTTTCTATTACTGAAAACTAACTTCAGTGAATGGTGCATACGTATCCTGTTGATAGTCACAGCCGAAGGGGCCACAGCAAACTTCCAGGTGCCAGCAAACTTTCAGCTGCAGGCTGATGATTGGCTCACAGCGGCCTTAGCAACTTCTAGCTCATTGTCTCCTCTGTGGTGATGCTCATTGGAGATGCTCATTGAGATGTTTCCCCGCCTTTCAGACTTCCAGCTTATGATTGGCTCACAGCAGCCCCAGCAACATCTAGCTGATTGGCTCCTCTGCGGTGATGCTTATTGGGCTGTTTCCCTGCCCATTCAGACCATGGAGCTGCTCATTGGGGGACTTTTTTGGCTCTGCCCACGTGACCCAGCCAATCTGCCTCAAGAGCAGGAGGATTGTGAGAAGTGGATAGAGGCTTTTGTGGGAGGGAGAGGCTTTTGGGAAGCTGGTGTTGGGAGTTGGGGTTCTGAGGATTTTTCCTGAGAGGCTGTTTTGCTTGGCGTGTGTGGTTCTAAAAATAAAGTTAGTTTCTTTTGACAAGTGGATTCTGATTGTGCCCAGCCAGACAGCGGCATTTGGTGGCTCATATGGGGAGCGACTGAGGGTAACTGATAAGGTAAACTGCTCGCTCTTGAGGGCAGGGCGAGAGGATGGGTAGCCATTTTATGATTCCTATTTTGTTTTAAGTTGCCTGTCCCTGGAGATGAGTGAGATGGAAGAAAAACTGCTCACATCTGAGGAAAAACTATTTGTGTCTGAGGAACAGATAGGGAGAAAGGCTATAATAATTTTTTGTTGTTCCATTTTTATTTCATTCTATCTCTTTTTTTGTTTGGTGTTATCTTGTTGGTTTGTATTATAGTAGAAATATGGGATCAAAAATTAGTAAAAAACAAACCAAAAAAGTGTTAAGTAAATTGTTAGAGGAAGGAGGCATCCCAGTAAAATCAAGAGCAGTCATGGCAATTGTTGATACAATACAAAAATGTAGACCATGGCTTTTTAAGGAGGAGTTGTTAAATATATCACAATGGAACCATCATGGTGCAGATTTAAAAAGAATAGAAAAGAAAAGCCCAGGGATTCTGCCAGTTGGCACATTGCCATTGTGGACATTCATATCTTGTTTGCTTAGTTCAAAGCCTTCAGTTCAGTCAATGGTAGAGGAAGAAGAAGACATATTGATTCAAGTAAAACAGAAGGTGTCTCAAGTTAGTCAGACAGAAGAAAAAATTCAAGTAAAAGAGAAGGTCTCTCGAGCTAGTCAGATAGAGGAAACTATTCAAGTAAAAGAGAACGTCTCTCGAACTAGTCAGACAGAGGAAAAAATTCAAGTAAAAGAGAAGGCCTCTAAAGCTAGTTAGACAGAGAAAGAAAGTGTAAAACAGTAAAAAACATCAGGGGAAATTTACAACAGGAGACTGCTACTAACACCTTTCTATCACCAGATGACATAAGTGTCCAACTAACAAGGCCACTTTCTTATGCTGGGAGGCCCCCAACTCCCGCAGTTGATAGTTAGGATCCTGAGACAAGATCTCAAATATTAACATGCCCTGTATTTGAGGGAGGAGGGCAGCGTGTTTACCATGCTTTAAATTTCAAAACAGTGAAGCAGCTAAAAGAGGCTGTAACAACCTATCGTCCTCAAGCACCCTTCAATGTAATCATGGTCGAATCCATTAACAACTTGAACATGAAGCCAGTGGATTGGGCTAATATGTGTAATGTTGTGCTAAATGGAGGACAATGCATGTTATGGAAGGTTGCCAATGAGGAATGTTGAAAGGAGACAGCTAGGCGAAATGCAGGAGCTGGTTATCCTCAGAGAAATCTAGATATGTTGTTAGGAAAGGGACCTTATGAAGATCAGCCGCAGCAAATTGCATATGATCATGGTGTATGTGCAGAAATTGGTGTAGATGCAATTAAGGCATGGAAGACTTTACAAGAACATGGAGGTTTACAAGGTCAATTATCTAAGGTAATACAAGGAGCTAATGAACCTTATGCTGAATTTGTAGATAGGCTTATTCAAAGAGCTAACAGAGTTTTTGGGAATACAGAACAAGCAATGCCATTACTAAAACAACTGGCTTATGAGCAAGCGAATCGTTGTTGCAGAGATATCATTAGACCATGGAAAAATGAAGATTTAAACACATTGATTTAATTATGTAGAGACATTAATGAACAAGAGCAAGTCATGGCAGCTGCAGTAAAACAGGCTTTAGTTGCCAGATACATTAATGAACAAGGGCAAATTGTGGTAGCTACAGTAAAACAGGCTTTAGATGCCAGACCAAGAACATGCTACCAATGTGAAGAAACAGGACATTTTAAAAGGAATTGGCCCATAGAAGGAGGGTTTAACAATATTAGTTATCAAAGGAGTAGAATACCAGGTATTTGGCCACAATGCCATAGAGGGAGACATTGGGCTAATGAGTGCTGTTCTCAAACCACCATAGAGGGTACTCAATTATCAAAAAATGAACAAGGACCAGGTGTTTATCCACGATATCATGGAGAAAGGCATTGGGCTCAATTGCCAAATAAATGGACAGGGGGTTTCAATGCTCCGGGGCCCCAAACCACAAATATACAGAGCACTGGAGGAACCCAGCAACCCCAACAGGGTAGTGCCCAGGACACATTGTCCATCAGATCCCTCATCAGACAAACCAGAGGGAGCACAGTGTTGGACATCTGTGCCTCTGCCAGATCAGTACTAACTCCAGAGATGGGAGTTCAAATCATTCCCACAGGGGTAAAAGGACCTCTTCCCAAAGGAACCATGGGCTTATTATTGGGATGCAGCTCTTCTACTCTAAAAGAACTTATGATAAGTCCTGGGGTGATTGATCCCGATTATGAAGGTGAAATAAAAATTATAGCCAGTTCTCCAAAGGACATATCAGTAATTTCACAAGGAGATAGAATAGCACAGTTACTAATAATACCCAGCCTATATGATAAATTTTCCAGTCGTACTGTAGAAAGATGTTCCAAGGGATTAGGCTCCACAGGTGTAGATTTGGCTATGCTTTCTTTAAATTTAGATTCTCGCCCCATGCTAAAACTAAATATTCAAGGGCATGTATTGAATGGGCTACTGGATACAGGTGCAGACATTAGCATCATCTCTCGTCAAGAATGGCAAAAACATTGGCCATTACAACAAGCCACTCAAACGCTTCGAGGCCTATAAGTGGCGACTAATCCCCATAGAAGTAAAATGGTATTAGATAGGAATGATCCTAAAGGATGTGAAGGAACTATACAGCCATATGAATTGGATCATCTTCCCATAAATTTATGGGGACGAGATGTCCTAGATCAATTAGGTTTGACATTAACAAATAACATCAACCAAAATGCAGCCACTATTATGACTAGACAAGGTTTTAGGAAAGAAAAAAGATTAGAAAAACAAGAATAAGTCATAGCAGCACCAATACAAATAGATCAAGGAACAGAGAGACATGGGTTGGATTTTCAGAAAGGGCCACTGAGACAATAAAAATTACCTGAAAATCAGAAAGACAGTATGGGTTCCTCAGTGGCCCCTGACTGAAGAAAAGATACAAGCAGTCCATGACCTGGTAAAACAACAATTAGCAGAAGGACATATACAACCGACTGTATATCCCCAAAATACTCCCATTTATGTCATCAAAAAGAAATCTGGTAAATGGAGACTATTGCAAGATTTTAGAGCCATTAATAATGAGATGGTTATTATGGGACCTGCTCAATCAGGGATTCCTCAATTGTCTGCTTTGCCAATAACCTGGTATGTTTTAGTTATAGATATTAAATGTTTTTTTTTTCAATTATAATTCATCCTAAGGATAGTCCATGTTTTGCTTTTACTATCCCTGCACTGAATCATGAAGGTCCTGATCAGAGATATGAATGAAAAGTACTCCCTAAAGGGATGGCTAACAGCCCAACTATGTGTCATATTTATGTTAACAAAGTAATCCAGCCACTTAGAAATCAAAATTCTGAACACAAATATTTCACTATATCGATGATGTATTATTAGCACACAAAGCTAAAAACACATTGCTAGAAAGTTAAGCCACACTTACAAACTTATTAAAAATTATAATGTAGAGATAGCAATAGATAAAGTACAATTAAATTTTCCAAATTAATTATTTAGGAGTTCTGTTATCCTCAACCATGGTCAGTCCACCAAAAATTCAAATACGAGTAGATCAACTCAAATCACATAACGACTTTCAAAAGTTATTAGGAGACATTAATTGGATAAGGCCTTATCTAGGTATACCAACAGGAGAGTTGGGACCTTTATTTGATATCCTAAAAGGTCTATCAGATAAAAATTCAACCTGCATGTTAACACCTGAAGCAAGAAAGGCAGTAAAAATCAATGAAACATATATGGAAAATATGCATTTGGATAGAATTGATATAAGTTTGCCTTTATTATTTATTGTACTACCAACAAAAAATATTCCTACAGGAGTATTTTGGCAAGAAGGTCCATTATTATGGATACATTTATCTTATTCTCCTTACACTATTCTTACTAGGTATCCTGAGGCTTTAGGATAATTAATACTCAAAGGAATTAAAGCAGCAAAGGGAGTGTTTGGAATTTCTTCCAATAAAATTTTTACTCCATATACTCTGAATCAAATTGATGAGTTAGCTAATGAGTTAAATACTTGGGCAATAATCATGGTCCAATCTAATGTTTCATTTGATAACCACTTACCATCTAACCCTTTATTTTCTTTTTGGTCATCGCATCCTGTAATTTTTCCAAAATTGAGAAGAAAAACACTTATCATGAATGCTTCAAATATATTCACTGATGTATCAAATAATGGTACAGCAGCAATAGTTATACCTGATAAAACTTATAAATTTTTAGTACCCAAACAATCAGCTCAAAAGGTAGAGCTTAATGCAGTATTACAAGCTTTTGAGATATTTAAATATTCTGTATTTAATTTATTTTCCGATAGTCAGTATATAGTTAATGCTATAGTATCCCTTAAAGTTGCTGGTAAGATTTCTCCTTTCTCTACTGTTTTCTCTTTACTTTCCAATATAAAAAGTCTAATCTGGGACAGAAAAGATCTATTCTTTATAAGACATATCAGGGCACATCCAAAAAGAAGATGATTTGACTCAAGGCCTTATCAGCTGATATCCAAAATTCCAGTTTGACTATCCTTACATCTGAGATAGAACCAGGATGCTTTTTTCATTATCTATTTTATTATTGCCCTTTCCTACATTCTATTTTGTTTTTTGAGCTCATACAGACCTAGTTTAATGTTTTGCTGATCAGTTCTATTTTTTGACAAAAGAGTTTTTGAACATTGCAATGGAGATTTCACGTGTAAAAAGTTATAAGGCCTTTACTATTAGGTTATGTGTTGTATGTATTATATTATGTGTGCACACTTGTGTTTTGTGTTATATGTTTGAATGTTCGTATGTCCATATATGATATATGATGAGCGCTCATAAAAAAAATGGATCCAAATATTTTTTTATTCACATTATTTAAATGGTTTAATTTAAATTGGGTAAAGAGCTGTTGAGGTTTGTTTTAAAATTTGAAAAAAAGGAGGTTAACAGATCTGTTTCCTTTCTTTCACCTTTCCTTTTCATTATATTTAATAATTATCTTCAAGACAATGTAAATAGTTAAGAAAATTGTTTTCTTTCAGTGCCTTCTGGAATGTTACATAATTTTTTTTTAGCCATTATTGCCAGAATTCCTATCTTCATCCCAGTGCTGGTGAAATCAAAGATAAAACCAATCTACAGCTTCTGCAATAGCCATCACTGAAATGCTTGCAGAACTTGCCTAGACACATTGAGAACTCTTCTGTATGCATTGTAAACTACCTGTTTGTGCAGCGACTTGTGGTAGTGTTCGGGTATATTTGCTGATGATGTCATCGGTGGTACAATTTTTCCAAAAGGAGCTGTCAATTGGCTTGGTGTATCTTCCTCTCTTCTGTGTGTCATTATCGTCCAGCTAATGTTTGGGGGCCATTAGAGGTGAGGCAAAGAACCTCACCACCCCCCGGTGGTACAAAGACCTCTCCACAGGTGTTGCTGTAAACTGGACCGGTAGTCAGTGATGGGTAAGATCCAATTGCAATGGTACCAACTTAACGGGTAAGGACCATATGTACTATTGGACAACCTAAGGCAGGCACTGTCCCTAAGCCACATGTGTGTTGTTTAAACAGAGAGGGGGAGATGTTGAGAGCCACATCCGAAGGGGCCCCAGCAAAATTCCAGAAGCCAGCAAACTTCCAGCTGCTGGCTGATGATTGGCTCACAGAAACATCTAGCTGATTGGCTCCTTTGCGGTGATGCTCATTGGGCTGTTTCCCTGCCCTTTCAGACCACGGAGTTGCTCATTAGGGGACTTATTTGGCTTTGCCCACATGACCTAGCCAATCGGCCTCAAGAGCAGGAGGATTGTGGGAGGTGGAGAGAGGCTTGTGTGGGAGGAAGAGGCTTTTGGGAAGCCAGTGGTGGAAGTTGGGGCTCTGAGGGTTTTTCCTGAGAGGCTGTTTTCTTTGGCGTGTGTGGTTTTAAAAATAAAGTTAGTTTCTTTTGACAAGTGGCTCCTGATTGTGCCCAGCAAGACTGCGGCATTATCCTAATATTTCTACAGTAACTGCCCCAGTTTAACAGCAATGCAAGTAGACTCTTATGGGACATGATTTGTATTTTGATGTTCATTTTTATTCAACACTGGTACATTACTATTTCTTCAGTTTATGCACATCAGAGGGTATATATTTCTTGCACAAGTTGGCAAATTTATAGGCATTTGTTTCACTTTCAATCACTTCCTGCTTCAGAACACATGCATTACTCCAGGTTTCTTAACTGGTCTATTCGTGAGACTTCTTTCCAAACATATTATTTCCGATTTTCTTTATAATTGTTTAAGCAAAACTCACACACACTTCATGATAAACCATAACTATCATTTCACAATTAGATGTATAACTGTTTGGAATGAATGATTGTATATCAATATAAGATTTCTTATATATTTTCTGATATCAATTCAATCCATGATTTAAAGTGGAACCAGTTATATTATTTATTCACAGTATGGTCTATTCATGCATTATCTATATTCATAGACACAGGGTACACCTCTTTGTACCCCCAATACTAATTTATACGTTTTCAAAATATTGCTCCCAGTAATAGAGGAAGAAATACTCATGTCACCTAATCTAAATATGCATGTTATCACAGTAATATTCTGGACGCAAAATGCAAAATTCACACGTGTGATTGTACCAAAGCCTAAATGGACACTGAACATGGATTACTAAAAACATCCATGTCCAGCTTGCATAACGCTCTCAAATGTCAATCCTATCGGTGACTACATATTTGTTTCTTCCTAATATATTCAACCTCAAAACTGTTGAAAATGTCTAATACTATCACTCACCCTGTACTTTGCCTGTTTTCCTAATGTCTCTATTGATATCGGCTTTCCTACATATTTTCCCCAGTTCATCATTGTGACTGACCCTTCACATGTGCTGACATTGATATTCACTCTCTAACCAAAACCCAATTGCTAAAGAACTTTTGGTACAAATACTAAATTCACCCTTGTTCCAAAATCTACTGACTATCTTCCTGATCCTATTGATTATCCCTGTTTGAGTGGATGTTCTCCTCTACATTCAATCATCCAAGGTACAAGTCCTATGGCATTGTATATCGACTTATCTGAGACATGTGTGCAGAACGTAATTTAAAGCTATGTATCGCAATCAATTGCCCAATGCACTTCTGAGCTTCAAATCTCACCTAGATTTCTGTTTACATACTTATATTTCACCTCTGTATTCCTATAAATATTGCAGGTTCCCAATACCATTATTCATCCCACAGAATGATTCCTAAACCAAATCGATCCTGTTATTATCCCTAACCATACACTCTTGCCTCAATCTAACATTACAAAAGAGCAGGGACAGAGTTCATCTTACAATACAGGAATGTAGGGGATCTTACACCTGCTGAGAACCTCAAATTTCTATGCAGAAATGATCCCTGGAGAAGATGTAGGCAGCTATGAAGGACCTGAGAGAGCAAAAGCCATCTTCCATGGCAAACACCCTGTGATAACGAAGGGATGTGTATGAATCAGCCTCTCTTTTCTTAATGTAGAGAAGATGGACCAAACCAGACCTGCGTGGAGAGGTGTTCCCGGGTGGCCATTGTTGATATACCATTCAAACTTGTCAAAGTGTCACAGGAAGTAGGGGCAGCCTCCATCTCATGAGACCCATGAAAGCAACTGTTAGGACAAAGTGGTTGCCAAGGCAGTGATCTCATTCAGTTCCTGAAGGAGGTGACCTACCTAACTTCGTTGGTGATGTAACTCTCTGAAATTGGGATCCAAGAAGCCAGGCACCCAGAGCCAGTCCCAGTCCCAGTCCCAGTGGTCGAACTTGTTTGGATTTACCAAGGACAGAGTCAGTCTTTCTTGGTACCTAATGATATGAGGATGGCCAAATGCCAGTAGAGCTCAGAAAAGGGGCCTTTCCCTAGATAGCAGGTATTGGCTCAATGCTGCCTGCTGACAACTTCGTAGAGTGGGCCAAGAAGAACAGACCTGAGACAGGCCAGGCCATTTTGGGGCAACATAGTATGGCCCACCAGTCAGAGGACACTCCAGATAGTCACAGACCTACTTGGGGGAAGGAGGTGCTTTTGTGGATGTGGATGTGAGTTTGTGGTTTTGTCTCATGTTCTGAAAATAGGTAGGAATGGTGGTTTGTATGGTTTGGAGTTGACTGTTTCTAGGAAGCCGTTTGGCAAGGCGAGTGTTTCTATGTCTGTGTATCCACTGTGTTCGTGGTTGTAGTCTTTAGAAAAGAGAATGCATCAATGGAGGTTTCCTGTCTAGTTGGAAGCTTCCCAGCATTCCTCCTGCCCACTTTATAAATGGACTGTGGCTTGCCTTATGGATGGGCAACACCTACTATCTTCCTAAGGTCCTCTACACATCTTGATTTCTGGCCTCTCTCCAGAATAGGCTCATGGTTTTGTGGCCAAGATATGTACCACCTCCAAAATCTGTTACATGGCCATGTAATGGATAGCTGAAGGGAATGGGAACATCTCAGAAAACTCAGATATCAGTGTAACCAGTAAAGTCTCAGTTTAAAAACCTTGCTTTGGCCCATTTGCTTACCTATGGTTATGTTGCCCTGAATGTCAGGAAGGTATTTGCCTCAGGCCACCCCTTTCTGAAGCCTGAAGAAAACATTTTTCAAATGGAAATGAATGGGCATCACCTGTGGATCTTTGCTTAATTGCTTTGGAAAGAGATGTGTCTGAATCAGCCTCTTGGCCCTGTGTGAGGTTGGGGCTTTGATTCTCAGAAGGTGATAGATCTTAAGAAAGATCCCATGTGTGCTTGGGTGTTCTATTGCCTCCAACTCACATAAAGGATTTATACCCGACAATCAGTAGGATTAAATTGGAGAATCAGAACAGTATTAACGGCAGGCCTATTTGATCACTCCTGGTTCACAGGAAGGGTGTCTAGGTCACCCTGACTTTAGGCAAATGAGGGGCAAGGGAGTTTATTTTGGAAACTGTCTTGGGCTTCGCCCCTCATGGAAAATTCCATTCAGAGGTTACGATGAGTGTCTATATGGAAGATGATGAGGGCCATGTGGCAGTGTTTTGGTTTTAATTGTGGTCATTTGTGTGCTGGTTGGAAGAGATGACTGGGTACACCCGGACCTGAACTCTGGTGTGATTCCCCTTAGAGACTGAGTTCTGGAACTGACTTCAGGGAAGTATTGCCATTAATTTTGGTGGGATTTTAGGAGGCCACACATGAGAGTCGCCCTTGGAAACTGAGATCTAGTCTCAGGGTGTCTTTCCACAGTGCACTGGGAATCTCCACCAGGATATAAGACGATTTTATTCTGAAAGACTTGGCAACCATAGTAAAGAGTCAAAACACATATTGAACTCACATTGAGTAGACATCAATGGGTCAGGCTTCATGTGACATTTTGGCCACTCGTTGGGAAGGGTTGCCTTTTAGAGTTCTCCAGAGCTTTCATCCTCACCATTTAATGGTTCCTGAATGAATTGAAAAACCAGTGCATCCAACTTGATACTTGAAAAATGGCTAGATAAATACCATGAAATTTTTGAAATTCCCATGACCAGGTGGCACTGGAGAACCTTTGGATGTCCTGTTGCTGATCATGAGTGTACCAGACAGTGCCTTGAATCACTGGGTTTCATGAAAATGGTGTAGAACAGAGATGCCAGTAAGTTGGAATTTGCTGAGTAGTGGGCCTAGAACAGTGGTGGGCAGGTGTGTGATTAAACATCTGTGTTGGTGTCATGTGGATTGGCCATTGGCTTCCAAATGGCTTTTGACTGACATGGTGCAGCCAGCAGACCCTTGCATGTAAAGGCATCTTGTTATATGGAGAGGTTTCAGGGCAATGTTCAGAATCAAGTTGCTAGGGACAAGGGGGAAGTCTATGTTGGATATAAGACTGGTTGGTGCATTCTCCTGGCAGACCCTGACCCACCACACATGACAGAACTCCCTCCAGCACTGTGTCCCAGTTGAACTACTTGTATTTCGTGAAGCAAACACCAAACTCCCATTGCAGCAGCTAGAAAGACCATGAAAAATGGAGGATGACCACATGGCTTCAGAGTCCACACAGGAAGACACTTAGCCCCCATTGGCCACAGTTTACATACAAAGAGAGAATTCTGCACTACTGCCTCATGTTCATTAAAGAATAAGAAAACATGTGCTCCAGGTTACATAGATGCAGACCCAGCTTTGATGGTCTCACTGCAAAGGAAGCTAAAGCTCCTGACTACAACATATATATCCAGTGCCCAAACTCAGAGGCAGTTTCTCATAAGTCTTCCGGTCAGCAGAGCACCATGTTTGTGAAGTGTTTACCCTGTCCCTTACTTTTGGAAACTCTTCTACCACCCCCAAAGTTGTGAACTCCTGAGCATATTCCATTCCAGATAAGTATTTATAGATTTTCTAACTCTTCTCCTCTAATTGTGTCTAACTTGGGGCGAAGGTAATGTCAAGGCATTGTTCTTGATGAGAGTGGGATGATTATTTTAGCACATATTTGCATAAACATTGGATTGATTTTCCTAATTTTCATTCGAAATACTGAATCACTCCCACTAACCCATACCCTACTAGACTCTATATTCTGACTCCTAATCCTAATATAATGGAGAAAAATAACCCAAAATGAATAGACATACAAGCATTTCAGAGGAGGCATGGTGTATAATTGGACTTGCCTTTTGCATTATGTAGAATTGGAGTTATAAATCTAGTCAATTTTTTGTTGAAATAGTTCTCCATGTGTTTTTTTAACTTTTGTTGTTTGTTGTTCAAAACATTATATAGTTCTTGATATATCATATTTCACACTTTGATTCAAGTGAGTTATGAACTCCCATTTTTATCCAGTATATAGTTTGCAAAATCATATCAGTTACGCATCCATTGATTTACATATTGCCATACTAGTGTCTGTTGTATTTTGCTGCCTTTCCTATCCTCTACTATCCCCCCTCCCCTCCCCTCCCCTCCCATCTTCTCTCTCTACCCCCTATACTGTAATTTATTTTTCCCCCTTGTATTTTTCCCTTTCCCCTCACTTCCTCTTGTCCGTAATTTTGTATAACCCTGAGGGTTTTCTTCCATTTCCATGTAATTTCCCTTCTCTCTCCCTTTTCCTCCTACCTCTCATCCCAGTTTAATGTTAATCTTCTTCTCATGCTCTTTATCCCTACTCTGTTCTTAGTTACTCTCCTTATATCAAAGAAGACATTTGGCATTTGATTTTTAGGGATTGGCTTCCTTCACTTAGCATAATCTGCTCTAATGCCATTCATTTCCCTGCAAATTCTATGATTTTGTCATTTTTTAATGCTGAGTTAAACTCCATTGTGGCCTCTGGCGTGCGCCCAGGTTTCCGTTCCTGTCTTCCTGTTTGTTAATTTCTGGCCTATTTATTGTTGTGACCAGGACCTTAGTCAATGCCTTAGTCTGTCTTTTGCATCTCTCATCTTCCCTTTGCTCCCTTTCTTTCTCTTTGTTTCTCTCATATAGTATACTTTCTCGGCTTCTCTGACTAAATCTCCCAAAGTCATATCTTGTGATCCCTCTAAGAGTTGTAACTTTCTTTTAATATCCAGGGCAGCTTGCCCAATGAAGGCCATCATGACAGATGCCTTTTGATCCTCTGCCTGAGGATCAATAGGGGCTCGAGCCTTTGACTGAGGGGGAAACCTGTCCTCAGGGAAGACTTAAAAAAGCGGAGCTTGCGATTGCCTTAGCAGACACCACCGAAAGACAGATCCAGGAGGAGAGTGGGGATGACACATGGTGAGTGACCCACCATGGGACAAGCAGTTTCGTCACATGATTTGTTTTTGTCAGGCCTCAAGGAGGCCCTCAAGACATAGGGGGCTCATGTTAAGAAAAAGGACTTAAAATTATTCTTTTCATACATAGGAGAATTGTGTCCATGGTTTCCCCCTGAAGGGTCCATTGATGGTAGAAAATGGCTTAGAGTAGGAGACTGTTTAAACCATTTTTTTTGTTGTTGTTGAAGAAAAAGTCCTAGAACAAAGGTATATTAGACCTTTTGTAGACATTAATATTTTATTAGATTTTTAAACACCTAGAAAAATTTGTAAGTTTAAATTTAAAGACATTTATATTTATCTGTTTATCCAATTTAAATCGAACCATTTAAATCACGTGAATTAAAGATCTTTGGATCCACTTTGAAATAGTAAGCTTGCCTTAATTTGATTTTAATTGGAGTCAGTGGTCTTTTCTTGCATCCTGGTGTAATATTTTATAGTTTCCCATCGAGATGACCCTGCCCCAATAGATCACAAGACCAGACTACTGGAAATTCTGAAGCTGGCCTTCCCTCCAGGGCTCCGGCATGAAGAGGCAATTTCGAAGGCCTTGGTGTGAGATTTTGGTCCAGTGAGCACTGCAGTGAACCACCGCCCTAAAACTATTAGCAAGCACATGGTGGAGGAGGCCTCCATAGGTAACTGGCGCCTATATAACATCTGATATCCGGTTAAGGGAGATCTCTTCTGATGACAGAGTGGTGTCCTGGGGAGACACACATATACTCCTGTCTGGTACAGTAACGAGAATCATTCTGTCCTCTGTTATGTTCTGTAGGGAATTCCTCTGAAAGCATAGAGAGGTGCCAATGGGCACGCAGGAGCTCCTATCCCAGAGCTTTAGCAAGACGTTGCATAGTTCCTCTGTTTTTCTGTTTCTGCGCTGGTTTTCTGTTTTTTTGTGTGTTTTGTTCTGTGTTTCATATGTTTTTTTTTTTTTTTTGGTTTGTTTTAGTGTGTTTTGTTGTGTGATTTCTGTGGTAAAACTTAACTGAAAATGGGTAATAAAGCAAGTAAACTGACACCCATTTGGACTGTGTTTTAAAGAACTGTGATGAACTTTAATACCCTTTGTTAAGCAGGATGAGAGAAACCCCTAGCTGGCTGCCTGGAGCACACCCACTGCAGAGGGCAATGCCTGCTGGGGACCTAAGAACTGAGTATCTCCCAGGTTAACACGTGAAACTCCTTAAAACCCCTTGTCCCTTCAGATCGATAGAATCACAACCATTGGGCAGAGACCCCTGTTTTTCTCCTTTGTTAGCAAAGCAGTAAATCTCCCTTTTTCTTTTTCTCAAACCCTGTCCTCATTATTAAATTGGTATTAATTGGCTTCAAAATCAGGAACCAAACTTTAAGTTACAATTTTTGGTACCCCCCACACCCCGGAACTCTTTGAGAGCTGACTACTGAAATGTTAGGAGACGGAGCGTGCTTGGGGTGGAACCGAACAAGAGGAGCTAATCCTGTAAGTGAAAGGAGGGACTGAGGGACTTCCAGCAGCTGCCCAAGCCCTGTTGCTTCAGAGAATTACCTACTTCCTTCCCTGCACTGTAAGGATTTTGCCATCTCTGCTTTCTTAAAAAAGAGAAAAAGAAAAAGGGGACACTAAATACAGTAAAGTCACCATGGAGACCCTTGATTTTACATTTCAGGTTGTCCCTCTGTGAAAACATCTGGTTCCCTTGTGGGAAAATCTATGGTGCCACTGGTGTAGGAGATTTTTCTCTTATCTGCTCTGGTTTAAAGGCTTCTGTCTGTAAGCCATAGTCTGGAGCTCCTTTCAGTCTGTCTTGTGTCTTTGTTTCTGGCCCTTTAAGACATGTGCAATAATGTGTTGATATTATAAATCATTTCTTGGGAATGATCTTAGCTGAATGTGTATCTAAATGATGATGTTTTATTGTAACAATCTGGCATCTGAATGGGTTTTTGAAGCATTGCACAATCTTGCAGTTAAAAGTTGGGTTTAGGAAATTGTTTAGTTTATGATTTCAGATAATTCATGCCAGAGAACTTAAATACTTAGGATGGAAAACTAGAGAACTCTACTTCCAAGTTGGCAAGTAACTTCCCAATCATTCAGGCTTTTTTTTCACCAATTTTTAATTGGGTAGCCTGGGAAAATGTCACTGTGTCTACCAGTGCATTAATTTGGACAAGGATAGTAAATCATAGTATGGTATCTGTTGACAAAACAAGATATAAAGATGTAAAATTTTGTAAACTGTGTCTTAAACTTGTATCATAAAATTTTGTCTTAAAATTGTATTATAATTTTCAACATCTGAACCTGAAAATTATGGTTGAAATGCCTTAGGCCTGAGGTGTCTGCTCAGAATAGCAGCTTTTTCCTGCTCCTTCCAGACCTCAGCCAGGACTTATGTTGAATGGCAAATGAAAGAGGCCTGCAAGCTCAGTAGGAGAGTGATCTGAGGCCTAAAAAAAATTAAATTGTATGGTATTTACTAATTAATGGCCAGTCAATTTTTCTAGGACTCTTATTTTTTCCTTAGATTCTTTATTTTTTTTTGAGCTCATGATTTTGATCCTAAAAACCTAGGATGATGTTTTTCTGACCAGTTCTATCTTTGACTAACTGTGTAGTTTTTGAAACATTGCAATGGATATTTCACCTGGAAAAGCTACAAGGCCTTTACTATTATTATGTGTGCACAATTTTGGTATGTGTTGTATGTCTATATATTCATTTGTCCGTATATCATATATATGATACACAAATTAACATTTATAAAGAGCACTCATTAAAACAAAAACGCACATAAAAACAAATTTTAAAAAGTGGATCCAAAGATCTTTAATTCAAGTGATTTAAATAGTTGAATTTAAATTGGATAAAGAGATAAAAATAAATGTCTTTAAATTTAAGCTTACAAGTTTTTCTAGGTGTTCAAAAATCTAATAAAATATTAATGTCTACAAATGTTCTAATATGCCTTGGTTCTAAGACTTTTCCTTCAACAAAAAAATGGTTTACACTGTTCAATATATTTGTCTAATATATTGATAAATAAGTAAAGTAAATTTGATATGGGATTACTCATTCATGAGTACTTTTGTTAGATATCTGATTGATTTACTAAGGTCTGTATAAGTTTGTACTAATGTCTGTATAAGATTGTAATAATCAGTCATGTGTTAAAGAGACAAAAATTTCTTAAAACATAAGTTTACCCATAACATTGTGTTTATTAAGTTTTATTTTTTCTAGAGCAAGCAACCATAAAAATTAAACAACTGATTAAATAAGAACTGTTATTTTAGAGCACTGTACTGCCATTTATTTAAAAGCTAAACTTGGTTAATGTAGAAACTTCAATGTAATTGTGATGCTATTAATGTGCTCATATCTTTCAGGTATACGAATCTGTAAGGTAGAAACTTTAAAAGAGCATTATTTCAAGCTGGTGTTCTGAAGTTGTATGGTAAAAAAATATATTGGGCATTCATTTACTTCTTGTCAATAAGATATGTAAAGTTGTATGTTACTTTTTACATTGGGGAACAATTTAAATGTATTTTTATGTTAATGAGAGTCTAATCTATATAAAGGTTAAAAACTTTCAGCCTTTCTTAAATTCATGTTTTAAATGTGATATCATATGGTGTTAACTAATGTTCATGTGACCTCAAATAATATATGTAATCTTTGTAAAATGATATTTAAAAAAACAAAGATCATCTTTAGAAGTAAAACACTTAAGTTTTATAAAGAGCCCTGCCTTACCTGAGATAAGGCTCTGTGTCCCATCTTACTATATGTGAGAATGACTACGAAAGCAGTAGGTCAGATATTATTTCATTTAAAGTTATGTTCAAAAGTTGTTTTTTTTTCTGTCAAGATTTCTAGGATCTCAAACAGGGGATATAATGTATAACTTAGCTTAAAACTTCAGGGTAGCTATTACACGAACTAAGTATTTTTACTCTTGTTAAAAAATTTTATTTTGTAATTTCCTTATAAGTGATCTAAAGATTCCTTGTTAGTGTTTTACAGAAGTGTTGCTTTAAGAACACAACATGGGTTAATTTAAGATAATAAGTCATCACCTACAAGACAGACAGAATAATACAGATCCCAGTTAATAAAAAAGATAAATAATTATAAAGTTATAGACATTAAAGCCCAGTACTCTTAATATAAGGCTGTTAAAATTTATTTGATGGATGATTAAGATTAGGATTTATATTAAAGTTACATGAAAAGGGACAAGAAAACCAATATTTGGCTCTTGCCCTCTGAGTCAGTCTGAATCCAGGGAACAAGGGACTTCTCAAAGACCTTTGCAACTCTGGGCCTCATATCTTCCCAATTAGGGAGATTAATGAGACCCCTGGAGAACAGAAAGCCAATCAGTGCATTTGCTAAGAAGAGGAGAGTCATCAGAGAAGGGAGACATCCCTGATGCTTCCAAGGGTAGCCACATGGTCAAGCAAGACCTGGACCCACCTAGCGCAAATGGCACTAGCAGAACTGAGAAGCTGCTCTCAAGTTTCCCCAGGAATGACTCCCATAAAAGCTCAGCTGACTGTTAACAATAGATAGAAACAAAAGTTAGTTTGACTGTTTCATGATAAACACTTAGGAAAGACAGTTAAAACCAAAATACAGCCATTCCTGGGCATTTTAAATAATAATATTAATAATAATAATAATAATTTTTTATACACATTATGTTAGCCTCTCAAAATAAGTAAGACTGGAGGCTACAAAGAAGGATTCCCAGAAAGGAATGCCTGATAACTATAAAAAGAGACTATCAAGAGGAGCTGCCAGAGGCAGAAATTTTTAGTTTAAGGCCTACAGATATTCCTAACCTACAGGTAGGGTTGGTGTTTGCTAGTACGATTATCCAGCCCTGAGTAACAGAATTAAAGGTTTCTCTATTACACACAGAGGTCATACTAGTAAAATGATTTTGCAAGATCAGATGATATAAAATCATTAAACTGTATCTTATGGAGAGGGATAACTGTAACACTAAATGTTAAATATTAAGTTGACAGTCCTGATAACTGGGAATATGAAAGCCTGCTGAGGGAACTTCTATACAGTGACATGTTCCAGCTGCTGCAACATTTTTTCAGTACTCATGGTTCTTGTTTCTCACACAGAAGAACCCATCCCCAGATGAATTTACAACCTGTTCTTCCCCAACCAGACTTCAAAACGAACTGATTTCTAAAAGGCAACTCATGTTCCTCAACTGACTTCTAAAAAGCAACTCATGTCCCTTATACTGTGCCCACTCACGTCACTCTCTCTCAGCTCAGAAGAAGCCAAAATGAGTGACGCCTCTCGTCTTACAACTATGGAGCCAAAAATAAATAGAATATCAATATAAGTAATTAATTAAGTCAGGTAAAACCAGGAATCCAATTTTGGGTGAGTTCTAAAAATTTGGAGACTGTTACCTGAGGGATTAAAATTCCCTCATTGCTCTTTCCCTACCCTATCAAAAATTTGGAAGGGACACATTAAAAAAGGGGGAATGATTTGCATTTCTCTGACTGCTAGAGATGGTGAGCATTTGTTCATATACTTGTTGATTGATTGTATGTCCTCCTCTGAGAAATTTCTGTTCAAGTCCTTGGCCCATTTGTTGATTGGGTTATTCGTTATCTCATTGTCTAATTTTTTTAGTTCTTTGTATATTCTGAATATTAGCGCTCTGTCTGAAGTGTGAGGAGTAAAGATTTGTTCCCAGGACGTAGGCTCCCTATTTACCTCTCTTATTGTTTCTTTTGCTGAGAAAAAACTTTTTAGTTTGAGTAAGTCCCTTTTGTTGATTCTAGATATTAACTGTTGTGCTATGGGTGTCCTATTGAGGAATTTGGAGCCCGACCCCACAGTATGTAGATCATAGCCAACTTTTTCTTCTATCAAATGCCATGTCTCTGATTTGATATCAAGTTCCTTGATCCACTTTGAGTTAACTTTTGTGCATGGCGAGAGTAAGGGATTCAGTTTCATTTTGTTGCAAATCTCACTCCAGTAAGATTGGCAGCCATTAGGAAGTCAAACAGCAACAAGTGCTGGGGAGGATGTGGGGAAAAGGGTACTCTTGTACATTGCTGGTGGGACTGAAAATTGGTGCGGCCAATTTGGAAAGCAGTATGGAGATTTCTTGGAAAGCTCGGAATGGAACCACCATTTGATCCAGCTATTCCCCTACTCGGTCTATTCCCTAAAGACCTAAAAAGAGCACACAATAGGGACACTGCTACATCCATGTTCATAGCAGCACAATTCACAATAGCAAGACTGTGGAACCAACCTAGATGCCCTTCAATAGACGAATGGATAAAAAAAATGTGGCATTTATACACAATGGAGTATTACTCTGCATTAAGAAATGACAAAATCATAGAATTTGGAGCGAAATGGATGGCATTAGAGCAGATTATGCTAAGTGAAGCTAGCCAATCCCTTAAAAACAAATGCCAAATGTCTTCTTTGATATAAGGAGAGTAACTAAGAACAGAGTAGGGACGAAGAGCATGAGAAGAAGATTAACATTAAACAGGGATGAGAGGTGAAAGGGAAAGGGAGAGAGAAGGGAAATTGCATGTAAATGGAAGGAGACCCTCAGGGGTATACAAAATTACATAAAAGAGGAAGTGAGGGGAAAGGAGAAAAATTTAAGGGGGAGAAATGAACTACAGTAGAGGGGGTAGAGAGAGAAGAGGGGAGGGGAGGGGGGAGGGGGGATAGTAGAGGATAGGAAAGGCAGCAGAATACAACAGACACCATAATGGCAATATGTAAATCAATGGTTCTGCAACTGATGTGATTTTGCAATCTGTATATGGGGTAAAAATGGGAGCTCATATCCCACATGAATCAAAGTGTGAAATATGATATATCAAGAACTATGTAATGTTTTGAACAACCTACAATAAAAATTAATTTAAAAAATATTAAAAAGCAAAAAAAAATGGGGGGGGGGAATGATAAACCCAACCTGATCATTTATTAAAATTGGGAGCCATCTTGCCACAAAGTCATGAAAAGATAATTTTGCTTTCCTATAAATTACTGCAAATTCTGAATC
This sequence comes from Callospermophilus lateralis, assembly GCF_048772815.1. Classification (NCBI taxonomy): domain Eukaryota; kingdom Metazoa; phylum Chordata; class Mammalia; order Rodentia; family Sciuridae; genus Callospermophilus; species Callospermophilus lateralis. The sequence goes on along the minus strand of NW_027514425.1, from coordinate 1,025,323 downwards.
TGCTTGGAATGCCTGTCCGTGCCTTGAACTCACCCATGCCTGGCTCTCTGACCAGATAGCAGCCCTCTCTGAAAATTTAGTGACACCTCATAAATATTGGCCTTCTCTGGCCAGACAACGACTCTCGTGAGTCTCTAATGGTCCTCATAAATTCTGATGATGGGGCCAGCAAAAAAAAAATTGTAAACTAGCAATAGCGTGATGCTTCTCCGAGTTCTGTTATCTGTAACCCCCCTTTTGTGTAACTTACTGGACTATAAAGCTGGGCTGTAGGAAAGGTGGGGTTGCTGTCTTGTTTCTGCCATTTTGAGAGGGATAGGCAGCTCAGCCAGTGGAAAAATAATAAGCTTGCTTTAATTTGATTTTAATTGGAGTCAGTGGTCTTTTCTGCTGTCCTGGTCAAACAGGTAAACACTCCACAAACATGGAGCTCTGCCGGCCTAAAACTTATTGAGAAACTCTCCCTGACCTTGGGCACTTGAAATATATGTTGTTGTCAGGAGCTTTAGCTTCTTTGTAGTGAGACCATCAGAGCTGGGTCTGCATCTATGTGACCTGGAGGACATGGTTTCTTATTTTCCAATGAACATGAGGCAGGAGTGCAGAATTCTCTCTTTGTAGGGAAACTGTTGTCACTGAAGGCTAAGTGTCTCCAAATGTGGTATGTGAAGCCATTTGCGCATCTTCCACATTTCATGGTGTTTCTTGCTGCTGCACTGGGGGTTTAGTATTTGCTTCATGAAATACAAGGAGATCAACAGGGACTCAGTGCTGGAGGGATTTCTCACACGTGTGGTGGGTCAGGGTCTCCAGGAGAATCCACCAATGAGGCTTATATCCCACATAGCTTGCCCCCTCAACCATTGCAACCTGATTCTGAACACGGCCCTGAAACCTCTAAATATAACAAGATGCCTTTATATGAAGAGATCAGACATATAGGGATTACTGGCTGCACCATGTCTGCCACAAGACATTTGGAAGTCAATGGCAGATCCAAATGGCCCCACCAGAGATATTTTATGACACAACTGCACACCACAGCTCTGGGTCACTACTCAGCAGGCGCCAACATACAGGATTCTTTCTTCTACACCATTTTCATGAAACCCAGTCAATCAAGGCACTCTCTGGTACACTCATGATCAGCAACTGGACATCCAAATGTTCTTCAGTGCCACTTGGTCATAAGAATTTCAAAAATTTCATGGTATTTATCTAGCCATTTTTCAAGGATGAAGTTGGATGCACTGTGAGTTTCAATTCTTTCAGGAACCATTAAATGGTGAGGAATTTCATTTCAATGAAAGCTCTGGAGGACTCTCACAGGCAAGGCTTCCCATGGAGTGGCCAAAAGGTCACATGAAGCCAGGCCCATTGAGGTCTACAATGCTAGGTCCATGTGTGTTTTGAATCTCAACTATGGTTGCCAAGTCTTTCAGAATAAAATCATGTGATATCGTAGCTGAGATTCCCAGTGTTCTGTGGAGAGCCACCTGGGCCTATATCTCAGTTTCCAATGGGGACTCTCATGCGTGGCCTCCTAAAATCCCAACACAATTCATGGCAATTCTTCTCTGAGGTCAGGTCCAGAACGCAGTCTCTAAGGGGAATCACACCAAAGTTCAAGCCATGGTGGACACAGTTATGTCTTCCAACTGCCACACAAATGACCACAATTAAAACCAAAACACTTTCACATAGCCCTCGTCTTCTTCCATGTAGACACTCATCAAATCCTCTAGCTGGACGTTTCCAAAAGGGGTGAAGTCCAAGACCCTGTCCAAAATATGCTCCCTCGCCCCTATGTTGCCTAAGGTCAGTGTGGCCTAAACACCTTTCCTGTGAACCAGGAGTGATCAAATAGGCCTGACCTTATTACTGCTCCACTTCTCCAATTTGTGGCCTACTGACTGCCAGGTATAAATTCTTTATATGAATGGGAGTCATGAAAAAACCCAAGCATCTATGGTCTAGCCTTTGCAGGCCAGGATGGAGGTCAGGAACCTTACAGAAGATGGCGAGAGACTTCATACACAATGACTGCTATTTTGACCATTTTGTATTTGTAGCACACATGGAATCTTACCTTAGATCCATCAGGTGTTAAGAATCTAAGCAGCAGCCTCACACAGGTTCACGAGGCTGATTCAGACACATCCCTTTTGGAAGCAATTAAGCAAAGAGCCACAGGTGATGCCCATTCATTTCCATTTGAAAACTGTTTTCTTAAGGCTTCACAAAGGGGTGGCCTGAGGCAAAGACCTTCCTGACATTCAGGGCAATGAAGCAATAGGTAAGCAAATGGCCCAAAGCAAGGATTCTCCACTGAGACTTTACTGGTCACATTGATATCTGAGTTTTCTGAGATCCTCCCATTCCCTTCAGTTATCATGTACATGGCCATGTCACAGTGCTTGGAGGTGGTACATATCTTGGACACAAAACCATGAGCCAATTCTTGAGAGTGGCCAGAATTCAGGAAGAAAACAGAAACGTAGTAAGATAGTAGGTGTTGCCCATCCATAAGGCAAGTCACAGTCCATGCGTTAATTGGGCAGGATGAATGCTGGGAAGCTTTCTACAAGACAGGAAACATCCATTGATGCATTTTCTTTTCTAATGTCTACAACCACGGACACAGTGGGAGAAACAAACATAGAAACACTCGCCTTGTCAAACAATTTACTAGAAAAAGTCCATTCCAATCCAAACAAACCACCTTTCCTACCTATTCTCAGAACATGAGACAAAACCACACACTCACACCCACACCCACAAAGGCACCTCCTTCCCCCAAGTAGGTTTGTAACTATCCAGAGTGTCCTTTGACTGGTGGGTCATACTATGTTCCCCTGATATGGCCTATCCATTCTCAGATCTGGTCTCCTTGGCCAACTCTGTGACGTTGTCAGGAGCATGTGGAGAGCCACTACCTACTTTCTCAGGAAAGGTCCCTGGCATGTGGCCATCCTCACATCAGTAGGTACCAAGAAAGACTGATTCTGTCCTTAGTAACACCAAACAAGTGAGCCCACTGGGACTGGGACTTGGATTGGCTCTCAGTGCCTGGCTTCCTGGATCCCAAGTTTAAAGTGTTCCATCACCAAGGAAGTGAGGTAGGTTACTTCCTTCAGGAATTTAATGAGGTCACTGCCTTGGCAAACACATTGTCCTAACAGTTGCTTCCAATGGTTCCATGAGATGGAGGCTGCCCCTACTTCCTGTGACATTTTCACAAGTTAGAATGATATATAAATCAAAGGCACCAAGAAACAGCGCTCCACAAAGGCCTGGTTTGGTCCGTCTCCTGTACATTAAGAGAGAGGCTGATTCAGCCACATCCCTTCATCCTGACCAGGTTTTTTGGCAATGGAAGATGACTTTTGCTCTCTCAGGTCCTTCATAGCTGCCTACATCTTCTTCAGGGATCATTTCTGCATGGACCTTTGAGGTTCTCAGCAAGTGGAAGATCCCCTACATCCCTATATTTTAAGGCCAACTCTGTCCCTGCTCTTCTCTAAAGTTAGATTGAGAGATCACTGTGTGGTTACGGTTAATAACAGTTTCGATTTGGGTTAGGAATCATTCTGCAGGATGAATAATGGTATTGGGAATCTGTGATATTTATAAGAATATAGACGTGAGTTAAAATTATGGAAACAGAAATCTAGGTAAGATTTGCATCCCAGAAGGGCATTGAGACCTTCATTGGGATACTTAGCAATGTTATACTTTCTGCACAAATGTCTCAGATAAATCCATACACAATGGCATAGGACGTTGTACCTTGGATGATTGAATGTCGAAGAGAACCTCCAGTCAAAAAGGGATAGTCGGTGGAATTAGGAAGATAGTCAGTAGGTTTAGAAAGAAGGGTGAGAATAAGATTTGGAAAAAAGTTCTTTACCAATAGGGTTTCGGTTAGAGAGTGAATATTAATGTCAGCCCATGTTAAGTGTCAGTCACAATAATGAATTTGGGAAAATATGTAGGAAAGGAGGTATCAATAGAGACCTTAGGAAATCAGGCAAATTATTAAGTGAGTCATAGGATTAGGCATTTTCAACAGGGTTGAGGTTGAATATATAACCTTAGGAAGAAAGAAATATGTAGTCACCAATAGAATTGACATTTGAGAGCATTAGGCAACCTGGACATGAATGTTTTTAGTAATTCATGCTCACTTTCCATTTAGGCTTTGTTGAAAATAAATAAAATAGGTACTTGTCTCTTCCTGTTTTTCTGTATGCTTAAGAAAACACTCTTGAAATCTTGAAAACTTTTTGCTAATCTTGTTCCCAGAATGTGCTGTCCCCAACTGCCAAACTGCAGAATGTACACCCTCACCCGTTTACATGCAAACCGCCCACTTGCCCTGACCCATCAATAAACTTCCCTCCCTGCCCTCTTCAAGAAAAGTATATAAGCTCTGCTTAAGCTGTTCTCAGTGCTCTCTGCTCTATTCAAGTGAGGTCTGAGCCCCAGAATTTTGGGTGCTTTGCTGTTGCATGAGACAGTGTCTTGGTGGTCTCTTCCTCCAATGGTCGCCTGACCATTACATCTGAGGGCCCCAGCGAGTTCCAGCAGCGTTGGACGAAAGACCCCCAATAGGCTCATCTCAGGTTAAGTAAGGCGCCACTTTCTTGTTTCAGGTTTCAGGTTAGGGATGGGCAAAATGGCTATTGGTGATGAGCATGAGCTCTCTCTGACGGTGGCTGACAGAAGTGTCACAGAGCCACAGGCCACGTCTCTGGGGGACGCCCCAGAGAACTCGGGAAACCGAGTAACAATAGTCTCCTAAACTCAGTGATATTTTGTTTTGGATTCGGTATTGTCAGCCCATCAGGTTTTCCTGGCTACTCAGTCCTGTTCTCAGTATTGGACGTCCATTGCCTGTCTTTATTGTCTTGTCTTGTCTGTGTCGTGTGTCATTGCTTTCACTATTTGTGTATCTTTCATATGGGACAGAACACTTCAATGCCTCTGTCCCTGAACCTTGATCACTGGACCAAAGTCTGCTTAAAGGCTCAGAATCTTCTTTTTTTCAGTAAAACGTCAGATCTGGAAGACTCTATGTGTCTCAGAATGACCCACCTTTGGAGTCGGATGGCCCCCAGAAGGATCTTTCTACTTCACACTAATTCAAAAACTCAGAGATATTGTCTTTCAGCCGGGGCCACATAGCCATCCAGATCAACAGCAATATATCTTTAGTTTGCAGGACCTCTGCAAATCTCCTCTTCCATGGTTGAAGCCTTTCCTTGTCCCTGTCCCCGCTCCTACTGGTTCTCCCACTTTTCTATCTCTCAAACCCTCTGCTCCCCCTCCTCCACCCTCTGTTGTCCCTGAGTCTCAAGACTCTACTGGACTCTCTTCCCCCTCCTTATGCCCTGCCCTTGTCCTCCAACCCCAAACACCCTCTAAGTGATTCCCCTGCTGCTGACTCAGACTCTCCACCATTGGAGGAATATAGGCCAGCCCAGCGCCCTCCAGGTGACTACCCCACGGCACACACAGCCCCTCCTTCCTTGGAGGTAGCTGGCCCGGCCAAAAGAACACAAAGTACTCGCTGGGGGGTTTAAACTTTGAAGTGGATACAGGGTAAGTATACTCAGCCCTTAAGGCCCCATTGGGCCATCTATCAAACAAAAAGGACTCTAGTTCAAGGGGCTAATGGGAGTAAATATGGGGCTTAGACAACTAAGAGGACCATGGACCTGGGGAAAGAAAAAATCCATCACTCGTTCCTAGTAATCCCAGAATGCCCGACCCCATTGATGGGCACACATCTGCTCAAAAAGCTCCAGGCCAGAATAACTTTTAACCCTGAAGGCCCCCAAGTGAAATTTCTAAATTTTTCAGTAAAAACTCCTATAGTCACGGCTTTTACTATGTCAGTAGAAGATGAACATCAACTTGTCAAACCCCCCAAGACTGATCAAACAGGCAAGCTACCCCGGAAATGGATAACAGATTACGCAGATGCCTAGGAAAAAAACTGCTGGGTTACACGTAGCCGTGAAACATCCTCCAATAACAGTGGAGTTAAAAACTTCAGCCCCCCCATCAATGTCAAAAAATATCCTCTGAGCAAAAAAGCTAAAGATGGGATAAGGCCCCATATTCAGAAATATCTGGCCTTAAGGGTCCTAAGGCCCTGTCATTTGAACTGGAACACTGCCCTGTTACCAGTATAAAAATCCAGGAACCGGGGACTATCGCACCGTTCAAGACCAAAGAGAGATCTACAACAGAGTGCAGGACATTCACCCCACAGTACATAATCTGTACAATCTGCTTAGCACTCTGAACCATGAGCGGAAATGGTATACTGTTCTGGACTTAAAAGATGCTTTCTTTTGCTTGCCTCTGCATAAAGATAGTCAGTTGCTATTTGATTTCGAGTGGGTAGACCCAGAAACCGGGACGTCTGGTCAACTAACATGGACTAGACTCCCACAGGGGTTCAAAAACTCCCCCACTCTCTTTGATGAAGCCCTCCACAGAGACCCCAACAACTTCAGAACTATGCACCCTGACGTCACCCTGCTTCAATATGTCGATGACCTGCAACTGGCAGCCAACACCAAGAAAAACTGTGAGTCTGGAACCCAATTATTATTATACGAGCTTGCTCAACTCTGGTATAGTGCTTCTGCCAAAAAAGCCCAAATTTGCCAGCAAGAAGTAATCTTCCTGGACTATTCCCTTAGGGGCAGTAAGCGATGGCTCACTGAGACCAGAAAACAATCCATTGAGCAGATACCACCCCCATCTAACAGCAGACAACTCAGAGAGTTTCTTGGGACTGCTGGCTTATGCAGCTTATGGATACCTGGGTTTGCGTCCTTATCTGCTCCTTTATACCTGCTGTTAAAGAGAGATGCCCAATTCTAATGGACCCCTGAGCACCAGCAAGCTTTTGATAACATCTAAGGACACTGACACTGAAACCCTCAACTTCACTGAGCCCAGCTTGCATTTTCAGAAAGCCCTAAACTAAGTTAAAAATGTACATCAACTCACTCACCTTGGTTCAAAGAAACTGCAGGCATTCCTGAAGGATCAAGAACAGAGTTTTCCACTAACCGACTCAGAGCGAAAGAAATAACTGAACGGGTAACAAAAGCCTGCCGGGTCTGTCAATTGGTTAATGCTTACCCTTCCAACTTTCCTGCAGGAAAGCACCTACAAGAAACCAGACCAGGACGATTCTTCGAAGTGGACATTACTGAAATTAAGCCAGGATGTTATGGACTTAAATATCTCCTAGTCTTTGTAGATACATTTTCAGGATGAATTAATTGAAGCCTTCCCCCACACACACACACACACAAAAAAAAAAACAACAACAACAAAATAAATGGCACAAATGGTGGTCAAGAAGATCCTGAAAGATATTTTTCTAAGATACCGACTGGCTAAGGCAATAGGGTCTGATAAGGGACTGGCGTTAATTGCCCTGATAAGTCAGGGATTAGCCAGGACCCTGGGGATTAATTGGAAATTACATTGTGCTTATAGACCCCAGAGCTCAGTACAGGTAAAAAAAAAAAAATAATAGAACCATTAAAGAGAATTAACAAAATCAAGCTTAGAGATCAGCATAAAAGATCGATCTATTCTCCTGCTTTATGCACTGTTTCATGCAAGAAATACTCATACTCCTCTGTTTCCTTGTGTAACCTCACCCCCTATGAAATTCTCTATGGTCCCTCCTCCAGTAAGGGACCTAACCCAAACTCTAAGACCTAACGATCCCTTCCACACCCCCTTGCTTGACAGACTTAAAGCTCTTGAAAGAAATCAGCAATATCTGTGGAAACATCTGGCCACTGCCGACCAGCCTGGGGACGAGGGGACTCCATATCGATACCAAGTAGGAGACTTCGTCTACATTAGACGACATCAGGTGTCATCCCTGGAACCCCACTGGAAAGGACCATATAAGGTGCTACATATAACACCTACAGTGGTAAATGTAGACGGAGTCACTTCATGGATCCATGTCTCTCATCTCTGGCCTGCGCCCTGTCCAAAATCTGACTGGAAACTGGAAAAGACTGGTAACACTTTCAAAGTGCGTATTCGCCATGTGGATAAGGCTACAGACTCTCCCCTTGGCCAAGAGTAGTCCTAACCCTCATCAGCCTGTTCAGCAGTAATGGCTGATCACAAATCCTACTGTACAAGAAGTATGGTCTATCTTGCATACAGCCCCTTTAGGGACATGGTGGCCATCTCTCCACCCAGACATTTGTCAGCTGGCTATAGGTCTTTCCTATTGGGATATCCCTGATGAAGGGGATCCAACTAAAATTCCAATAAATCCTTTCCGTATCATAGGTAATAGAAACAAACATTATGGATGTAGGGACACGAGAGCCAGATGCAGGTTGGCTAGCCTAGATTACTATGTTTGCCCAGCGGACTATCAAAGCCACAAACAGACATGGCTGTGTGGGGGAAATGCCGACTTCTTCTGTAAGTCATGGGAATGTGAGCATACAGGGGTGCCTGGTGGAACCCAAACGCCTCATCAAATTCAATACACAGCATTGGCCATATTACCAATTACACAACCAATACCGATGGCCCCCAGAGGGGTCTCTAGATCCTAAAATTCTCCGTGACCTTTTTAACTTCGGCAAGTGCTCAAAGGTGGAAGGAAATTCCCCTAAGTGGAGGCATTTTCCCTCCTTCGCTCACATCCTGAACTATGCTTATCCAATAGATCCTCACCCTCAGCTTTCTGCTCCAGACTCTCTGCTGCCACTCCCACCTCAGCAACCTGATTTCTTCCCTCCAATTACTAGATCAAAAACCCAAACCGCCGGTTCTCAGATTATTGCCCCCTTGCTGAGGTAGCAGGTACTGAGGTACCCATCCACCCACTCACTACTCTCTTCTCCTGTCAGTGCCCGCACCAGGTCCCACCAGGTCCTCTTACCAGCTAACCCAAAGCTCAAACCAGCTAAGGAGAGCCCTCAGACCCCTATCCAAGATGTAATGAAAATGGCCTTTAAAGTTGCTCTGTCATCACTGAAAACAGGTTACTAAGAATTTAAAGTCCCTCACAGGCTTTTTGGGATACAAACTCCCATCTTCCCCTCTGCTCTATCTGTTCTACTGCTCAAGTTTTGTTGCCTGGAAAATTCCAAACCCCTTTCCCATTATTCTTTTACATGTCTCCTTCCTCATGCTCAGACCCAAGGTGCTGCTCTCAGACCCGCCTTCCCTGTCTTCCCCGTCTATACCAGGCCCACAGAAAAGTCTTAAATGACCTTCTCCAGCAGTCTTCACCATGGCTGACTTTAGGACTTTCAGCCAAAGAGTCCCTATAAAAGAGTTCAATGTAGATAAACTTCCCCTTTTCGTGTTTCCCTGTTCTATTTGGCCACTGGCTGGAAAAATCAGCACTCCTAAGCTAGACTCCCCCTTACTAGTTTTTCACAAAACATGTGAACAAGGCCTCTGGCCTTGAGCTGGGGCTTCACAGACATGGTTACATTTCTAAGATAAATAAGTTACCAAATGAGCTCCATTGTTACAGCTGGCAGTGAGAAAAAAAAAAAAGAGAAGAAAAAAGCTCTCCCACTCCAGGTGTCCTTAAAATGTTAACTTGCCCAGAACAGATGAAAAAAACAATAGAAACGAAAACTTCTTTTTGTGAACTTATGCAGACTGTGAACTTCTGAGCCCCTTCCCTTACATGTTGGGTACAAAATTCGGAAACTACCTAAATTTGGAGATCAGGTGACTAATTGATTACAACAGAAGCAATGCCCTCTAAATCCGTTGCAACCAAATAGGTATGTTTCGCTGTCTTCGGTGTTATCTTAGGTGCCTTGAATTGTCCGTCCTTACAACAGTATAATTCTATATACTTAAACATTGTTTATGTTTTCATAAAATGGTCAACAGATGTGATTAATTATGTAATGTTCAGATGTTTCCCAGAGTGCTCTATCATGAGGCAGGTTAATTTAAATATCAAATACGGGGGCATACAACCCGGTTCCTCTGGGAACCTGTATCCCTCACTTTAGCCATCCTATTAGGAAAAGGAGCTGCTGCAGGTGTGGGCACAGGAATCACTGTCCTAGTCCATGTGACACAACAAATGACCCGATGAGAAGCAGCAATAGACCAAAATTTAAAGATATTAAAAACCTCCATCACAGTTTTATAGGAATCTTTAACCTCTCTCTCTGAAATTGTTTTACAGAACATGCGAGGGTTGGACCTCCTCTTCGTGAGAGAAGGGGGCTTTTGTGCTGCATTGAGGGAAAAAGTTGATTTTATGCCGACCATACTGGAGTTGTAAAAAAATCTATGAGTAAATTAAGAAGACGCCTAGAAGAGCACCAACAAGAGAGAGATGCACAAAAAGGGTGGTTTGAGTCTTTGTTCACACAGTCCCCCTGGTTAACTACGCTTTTATCAGCCCTGGCCAGTCCATTAATAATCCTCATTTCATTGCTAATTGTAGGACCCTGTTTGCTCAACCATCTAGTTTCCTTTCTACAAGCTTAAATTGGATAAGTTAAACTTATGGTAATCAGACAACAATATACCTCACTAGAAGACATAAAATGTGAGACCCCGCAATGCTCATTTTTATGATTAAAATTAACCAGAATAAGAAGTGGGGAATGAAAGGTTAATAAAATATGTACTTTTAACTTCTTGTTTTTCTGTATGCTTAACAAAATACTGATGAAATCTTGAAAACTGTTTGCTAATCTTGTTCCCAGAATGTGCTGTCCCCAATTGCCAAACTGTTGAATGTACTCCCTCTCCCATTGGCATGCAAACCACTCACTCGACCTGACCCATCAATAAATTTCCCTCCCTGCTCTCACCACGTAAATTGCATAAGCTCTGCTTAAGCTGTTCTTAGGGCTCTCTTCTCTATTCAAGTGAGCTCTGAGCCCCAGCATGCTGGACCCCCAATAAACCCTTTGCTGTTGCATGAGACAGTCTCTTCGTGGTCTCTTTTCCGACGCTCGCCCGACTTTACATTGGTACAATCATAAGTGTGAACATTCCTATGTGTGTCCAGAATATTACTATAATAAATAATATATGTAGATCAGGTAATAGGAGTTTTTCTTCCACCATTTATGGGAGCAATATTTTGAAGATATATGAATTAGTATTTTGGGTAGAAATAGGTGTACCATTTGTCTATGAATATAGAGATAATGCATGAATAGACAATACTGTGAATTAATAATATTACTGGTTCCAACTTTAAATAATGGATTGAATTGATATCTGAAAATATACAGAAAACCTTATATTGATATACTACATTTAATCCTACCCATTATACATCTGAATGAAATATTAGGGTTATGGATTTTCATGAAAAGTGTTTGAGTTTTGCTTCAAAAGTGATTATGGAAATTGAAAATAATGTGTTTGGAAAGAAGTCTCATGAAAAGACCAGTCCAGAAACCTGGAGGTATGCATGTGTTCTGAAGCAGAAAGTGATTTAAAGTGAAACAAACGCCTATATATTTGCTAACTTGTGGATGATAAATATATACGATGATGTGCAGAAATTGAAGAAATAGTAATGTACCAGTGTTGAATAAAAATGAACGTTAAAATACACATCATGTCCCACAGGAATCTACTTGAATTGATGTTAAACTGCGTCCGTTAATGTAGAAATATTAGAATTTGTATGCACCATTCACTGAAGTTAGTTTTCAGTACTAGGAAACAAATATGTATTTCAGGTAGATGAGTATTTCTGAGAATAATCTTGTGAAAAGTTGATTATAAATCCACATACATGAACATGAATGAATTCAGGGAGTGTATAATAAGACTCATACATTTCATATTTTGAAAAATCTGGAGAGTATATATATATATATATATATATATATATATATATATATATATATATACACACACACACACACACACTCACACAAACTGAGACTATAAAAATAGCAATATATATGCCAATTGAAATTCACCATGAAATATACATCATCCACAGATTCAAAAATATTCATGTTACTGAAGATAGATTTATGTATAATGTTGTTTAACTAGGAAGTTTACCCATACATTGAATTTTCAGTTCCAACAGCATTTAGGAGGAGTAATCTCTTCTCACATTTTGTATCTGCCAAGTCAGCCACCTCACAAGAATGTACGTGTGATACCAGGTAGGATTCTATATGTGCATATAAAAATACATGTGCTGAGTAGGCTACAGAGAGAGGGAGACAGGAATTCACATATTTGTTAACTTTAAAAACACATGGATAACTATTTCAACAGAAAATTGACTAGATTTATAACACATACACTTTTTTATGCAAAAGGCAAAGTCCAACTATACACCATGCCTCCTCTGAACTGCTTGGATTTCTATTCTGTTTGGGTTATTTTTCTCCATCATATTAGGAGTAGTAGTCAGAGTCCAGTAGGTTATGAGTTAGTGTCAGGGATCAGTATTTCAAATGGAAAATAGAATAATGAATCAAATGTGTATGCAAATATATGCTACACAAAAATCTTCCCACTCTCATCCAGAACAAATCCTTGACATTACCTTCGCCTGAAGTAAGTCACAATTAGAATAGAAGAGTTAGAAAATCTGTGAATACATATCTTGAGTGGAAAATGCTCAGAGTTCAGAACCTTGGAGGTGGTAGAGGAGTTTCCAAAAGTAAGGGACATGGTAAACACTCCTCTAACATGGAGGTCTGCTGGCGGAAAGACATCTTGAGAAACTGCCTCTGAGGTTGGGCACTTGAAACATACGTTATTTTCAGGAGCTTTAGCTTCCTTTGTAGTGAGACAATAAAATCTGGGTCTGCATCTATGTGACCTGGAGGATATGGTTTCTTATTTTCCAGTGAACATGAGGCAGCAGTGCTGAATTCACTCTTTGTAGGTAAACAGTGGCCACTGGAGTCTAATTGTCTCCCCATGTGGACTGTGGAGCCATTTGGTCATCCTCCACTTTTCGTGGTGTTTCCTGCTGTTGCACTGGGAGTTTGGTATTTGCTTCACAAAATACAAGAAGTTCAACAGGGACACAGTGCTGGAGGGAGTTCTGTCACGTGTTGTGGGTCAGGGTCTGCAGGAGAATGCAACAACCAGGCTTCTTTCCCACATACTTTGCCCCCTTGTCCATAGCAACATGATTCTGAACATGGCCCTAAATCCTCTCCATATAAAAACATGCTTTTACATATTCGGGTCTCCTGGCTGCACCATGTTAGTCACAAAAAATTTGGAAGCCAATGAGAAATCCACATGGCCATAACACAGATGTATTATCACACAACTGCAGACCACTTCTCTAGGCCCAATACTCTGCAGGATCTAACTTGCTTGCCCCCATGTCCATAGCAACTTGATTCTGAACATGGCCCTGAAATCTTTCAATATAAAAACATGCTTTTACATATACAGGTCTCCTGGCTGCACCATGGCAGTCACAATGAATTTGGAAGCCAATGGCAGAACCACATGGTCACAACACAGATGTATTATCACAAAACTGCACACCATTTCTCTAGGCCAACAACTCTGCAGGCTATAACTCAATGGCATCTCTGTTCTACACCATTTTCATGAAACCCAGTGAATTAAGGCAGGGTCTGGTACACTCAAGATCAGCAACAGGACATCCAAAGGTTCTCCAGTGCCACCTGGTCATGGGAATGTTAAAAATTTCATGGTATTTATCTGGCCATTTTTCAAGGATGAAGTTGGAGGCACTGTGGGTTTCAATTCATTCAGGAACCATTAAATGTTGAGGAAGTTCATTTCAAAGAAAGCTCTGGAGAACTCTCACAGGCAAGGCTTCCAAAAGAGTGGCCAAAAGGTCACATGAAGCCAGGCGCAGTGAGGTCTCCAATGTGAGGTCCATGTGTGTTTTGACTCAAAACTATCCCTGCCAAGTCTTTCAGAATAAAATCATGTGATATACTGGCTGAGATTCCCAGTACTCTTTGGAAAACCACCCTGGGCCTAGATCTCAGTTTCCAAGGGTGACTTTCATGCGTGGCCTCCTAATATCCCAACACTTTTCATGGCAATACTTCTCTGAGGTCAATTCCAGAACGCAGTCTCTAAGGGGAATCAAACCAGAGTTCAAGCCCAGGTTGACCCAGTCATCTCTTCACACCGCCAATCAAATGAACACAATTAAAAACAAAACACTATCACATGGCCCCATCTTCTTCCTTATAGACACTCATCATAACCACTGGTTGGAGCTTTCCATGAGGGGCACATTCCAAAAGAGTGTCCAAAATAAGCTCCCTTGCCCCTCATTTGGCTCAAGTCAGGGTGGGAAGGACACCCTTCCTGTGAACCAGGAGTGATCAAATAGGCCTGTCATTAATACTGCTCCGCTTTTCCAATTTGAGGCCTTCTGACTGTGGGGTTTAGATTCTTTATGTGAACTGGAGTCATGAGAAAAGACAAGCACCTCTGCAGAGATTTGAAGAACTCATTTGACCAAAAGGATCGCTATTCTCACTTGATTGATTTCAGGAACCTACAGAGAAAGGCAATAGAATTCATTCACAATGACTGAAATTTTTTGCGAATTTGGTTTTGGTTTCACACATGGGATCTTTCTTTAGATCCATCAGGTGCTGAGAATCTAAGCCACAGCCTCACACAGGGTAGAGAGCCTGATTCAGACACATCCCTTTCCGAAGCAATTTAGCAAGAGCCACAGGTGATGCCCATTCATTTCCATTTGAAAACTGTTTTCTTCAGGCTTCACAAAGGGGTAGCCTGAGCCCAACATCTTCCTGACATTCAGGGCAACAGAACAATAGGTAAGCAAAAGGCCCAAAGCATGGTATCTCCACTGAGATTTTTCTGGTCACACTCATATCTGAGTTTTCTGAGATACTGGCCATTCCCTTCAGGTATCCAGTACATGGACATGTCAAAGACCTTGGAGTTGGTACATATCTTGGACACAAAACAATGAGACTATTCTGGAGAGTTGCCAGAATTCAGGAAGAAAACAGGGACTTAGGAAGGTAGTAGGTTTTGCCAATCCATAAGGCAAGCTGCAGTCCATTCATAAATTGGGCAGGATGAATGCTGGGAATCTTTTTACTACACAGGACACATCCATTGTTGCATTGTCTTTTCTCATGTCTACAACCACGGACACAGTGGGATACACAGACATAGAAACACTCACCTTGTCAAATGACTTACTAGAAATAGTTCACTGAAAACCAAACAACCGCCTTTCCTACCTATTCTCAGAACAAGAGACAAAACCACACACCCACACTCACAATGGCACCTCCTTCCCCTAAGTAGGTCTGTGACTATCCGGAGTGTTCTCTGACTGGTGGGCAATACTATGTTCCCCCGAAATGGCCTGTATTCTCTCAGATCTGGTTTACTTGGCCAACTATGTGAAGTTGTCAGGAAAAAGTGGTGAGCCACTACCTGCTTTCTCAGGAAAGGTCCCTCTTCAGAGCTCTCCTGGCATTTGGCCATCCTCACATCAGTAGGTACCAAGAAAGACTGACTCTGTCCTTGGTAAATCCAAACAAGTGAGCCCACTGGGACTGGGACTGGAACTGCATCTGGGTGCCTGGCTTCTTGGATACCAAGTTCAGAGAGTTCCATCACCAAGGAAATGAGGTATGACACTTTCTTTGGAACTGAATGAGGTCACTGCCTTTGCAACCACTTGGTCCTAACAGTTGCTTCCAAGGGCCCCATGAGATGGAGGCTGCCCCTTCTTCCTCTGACACTTTCACAATTTAGAATGGTATATCAACCATAGGCACACACACAGGCCTGGTTTGGTCCATCTTCTCCACAATAAGAAGAGAGAGGCTGATTCAGACACATCCCTTCATCCTGACCAGGTGGTTTGTCATCGAAGATGACTTTTGCTCTTTCAGGTCCTTCATACCTGTCTACAACTTCTCCAGGTATCATTTCTGCATGGACCTTTGAGGATCTCAGCAGGTGGAAGGTCCCCTACTTTTCTGTATTGTAAGAACAACTTTGTCCCTGCTCTTCTGTAAAATGAGATTGAGGGAACAGTGTATGTTTTGGGTTAATAACAGGTTTGATTTCGATTTGTGTTAGGAATCATTCTTCTGGATGAATAATGGTATTGGGAACCTGGTATATTTACAAGAATGTAGAGGTGAAACATAAGTATGAAAACAGAAATCCAGGTATGATTTTAAACCCATAAGGGCATTGGGCCCTTGATTGGGATACTTAGCTTTGAATTATGTTCTGCACAGATGTCTCAGATAATTTGATATACAATGGCATAGGACCTTGTACCTTGGAAGATAGAATGTAGAAGAGAACATCCCTTCAAAAAGGGATAGTCGGTAGGATTATGAAGATAGTCGGTCGTTTTAGGAAGAAGAGTGAGTATATGATTTGGAACAAAAGTTCTTTAGCAATAGGATTTCAGTTAGAGAGTGAATGTATATGTCAGCACATATGAAGAGCCAGTCACGATGATGAAGTGGGGAAAACATGTAGAAAAGAAGATATCAATAAATATATTACGAAATCAGGGAAAGTATAAAGTGAGTGAGAGGATTAGACATTTTCAACAGGCTTGAGGTTGAATCTTAGAAAGAAACAAATATGAAGTCACCAATAATATTGACATTTGAGAGCATTAGGCACCCTGGACATGGATGTTTTTAGTAATCTATGTTCACATTTCATTTAGGCTTTGCTTGGTTCAATCATAAGTGTAACATTTACATTTTTGTCCAGAATATTATTGTGATAATATGTATATGTAGATCAGGTGACATAAGTATTTCTTCCACCATTTTTGGTAGCAATATACTGAAGACATAAAATTAGTATTGGGCGTACAAAGAGGTGTACCCTATGTCTATGAATATAGAGATAAAGCATGAATAGACCATACTGTGAATAAGTAATATAACTTGTTCCCACTTAATATAATGGGATGAACTGATATCTGAAAAATTACTGGAAATCTTATATGCATATACAATCATTCATTCCAACCAGTTATTCATCTAATGTCAATATTAGTGTTTTGGTTTATCATGAAGAGTGTGTGAGTTTTACTTCAAAAGTGATTATGGAAATCGAAAATAATGTGTTTGGAAAGAAGTCTCATGAAAAGACCAGTCAAGAAACCCTGACAATACATGTGTTGTGAAGTAGGAAGTGATTAAAGTTTAAAGAAATGCCTACAAATTTGTGAACTTGTGGATGAAATACATATCTTATGATGAGCAAAAAGTGAAGAAATAATAATGTACCAGTGTTGAATATAAATGAACATCATATTATATATCATGTCCCATTGGGATCTACTTGCATTGGTGATAGACTGGATCAGTTCCTGTAGAATTATTAACATTTGTATGCACCATTCACTGAAGTTAGTTTTCAGTACTAGGAAACAAATATGTATTTAAGGTGGATGAATATTTCTGAGACTAATATTTTGGAAAGTTTATTATAAATCCACATGCATGAACATGAATGAATTTAGAGAGTGTATATAAGACACATATATTTCATATTTTGAAAAATCTGGAGAGTGTATATATATATATATATATATATATATATATATATATATATACACACACATACCCACACACACACAAAAAAAACCACACACAGACATTTAAAAGTAGCAATATATATGCCAATCAAAATTCATCTTTAAATATATATCATCCACAGATGCAAAAATATTTATTTTACTGAACATGAGTTTATGTATAATGATGTTCTACTAGGAAGTTCCCCTATAGGTGGAATTTTCAGTTCCAACAGCAATTTGGAGGAGTGATCTCTTCTCACAATTTGTATCTGCCAAGTCAGCCATCTCACAAAAATGTACATGTGATACCAGGTAGGATTCTATAAGTGCATATGAAAATACATGTGATGAATAGGCTACAGAGAAAGGGAGACAGGAATTCATATATTTGTTTAATTTAAAAACACATGGTGAACTATTTCAATTAAAAATTGACTGGATTTATAACACCTACCATTTATCATGCAAAAGGTAAGTCCAAGTATGCAGCATGCCTCCTCTGAACTGCTTGTATTTCTATTCTGTTTGGGTATTTTTCTCCATCATATTAGGATTAGTAGTCAGAGGATAGTAGGGTATGGGATAGTGTCAGGGATTCAGTATTTCGAATAGAAAATTGAAAATGAATGCAATGTGTATGCAAATATGTGCTACACAAATATCTTCCCACTCTCATCCAGAGCAATGCCTTGACATTACCTTCGCCCCATGTATGACACAATTAGAGCAGAAGAGTTAGAAAATCTGTGAATACATATCTGCAATGGAAACTGCTCAATTTTCACAAATTTGGAGAAGGTAGAGGAGTTTCCAAAATTAAGGGACAATGTAAACTCTCCACAAACATGGAGCTCTGCTGGCCTAAAGAGTTCTTAAGAAACTGCCTCTGAGGTTGGGCACATGAAATATATGTTCTTGTCAGGAGCTTTAGCTTCCATTGTAGTGAGACCATCCAAGCTGGTCTGCATTTTTGTGACCTTTGTGAGCACATGGTTTCTTGTTTTCCAATGAAAATGAAGCAGCCTTGCTAAATTCTCTCTTTGTAGGTAAACAGTGACCAATGGGGGCTAAGTGTCTCCCCGTGTGCACTGTGAACCCATTTGGTCATCCTCCACTTTTCGTGCTGTTTTCTTGCTGCTGCACTCGCAATTTGGCATTTGCTTCATGAAACAAGGAGTTCAACTGGGACACAGTGCTGGAGCGAGTTCTGTCACGTGTGGTGGGTCAGGGTCTGCAGGAAAATGCACCAACCATGCTTCTATCCCACCAGCTTGCCTCCTTGAGCATAGCAACCTGATTCTGAACATTGCCCTGAAACTCCTACATATAACAAGATGCCTTTTGAGAGAAGGGTCTGCTGGCTGCACCATATCAGTCATAATCCATTTGGAAGCCAAAGGCAGATCCACATGGCCAAACCACAGATTTTTATCACACACCTGCCCACAACTTCTCTAGGTCCACTACTCAGCAGGCTCGAACTTACTTGCATCTCTTTTCTATACCATTTTCATGAAAACCAGTCAATCAAGGCACCTTCTGGTATATTCATAATCAGAAACAGGACATCCAAAGGTTTTCCAGTGCCACCTGCTCATGGGAATTTTAAACATTTCATGGTATTTATCTAACCATTTTTAAAGGATGAAGTTGGAGGCACTGTGGGTTTCAATTCATTCAGGAACCATTAAATGTTGAGGAAACTCATTTTAATGAAAGCTCTCGAGAACTCTCACAGGCAAGGCTTCCAAAAGAGTGGCCAAAAGTTCACATGAAGCCAGGCCCATTGAGGTCTACAATATGAGGTCCATGTTTGTTTTGACTCTCAACTATTGCTGCCAAGTCTTTCAGAATAAAATCATGTGATATCCTGGCTGAGATTCCCAGTGCTCTGTGGAAAGCAACCCTGGGTCAAGACTCATTTTCCAAGGACTCCATGCGTGGTCTCCTAAAATCCCAACACAACTCATTGCAATACTTCTCTAAGATCAGTTCCAGAATGCAGTCTCTAAGGGTAATTACGCCAGAGTTCCAGCCCACGTGGACCAATTCATCTCTTCCAACCGCCACACAAGTGACCACAATTAAAACCAAAACACTCCCACATGGACCTCATCTTCTTCCATATAGACACTCATCATTACCTCTGGCTGGAGGATTCTATGAGGGGCACAGCCCAAGACAATGTCCAAAAGAAGCTTCCTTACCCCTCATATGCCTAAAGGCCCGGACTCCCTTCCTGTGAACCAGGAGTGATCAAATAGGCCTGCCGTTAATACTGCTCCACTTCTGCAATTTGTGGCCTATTGACTGTGGGGTTTAGATTCTTTTTGTAAATGGGAGTCATGAGAAAACCCAAGCACCTATGGGCTAGACTCTGCAGGGCTTTGAAGAACTCATTTGACCCAAAGGATCCCTATTCTCACTTGATGGAGGCAGGAACATTACAGAGGAAGACGAGAGACTCCATCCACAATGACCGCTCTTTTGGCCATTTTGGTTTTGGATGCACACATGGGATCCTTCTTTAGACCCATCAGGTGCTGAGAATCAAAGCCACAGCCTCACACAGGGCCAAGAGGCTGATTCAGACACATCCCATTCTAAAGCAATTAAGCAAAGAGCCCAAGGTGATGCCCATTCATTTTCATTTGAAAACTGTTTTCTTCAGGCTTCAAAAAGGGGTGGCCTGAGTCAAAGAACTTCCTGACATTCAGGGCAACAGACAAATAGGTAAGCAAAAGACCCAAAGCAGGGTTTCTCCATTGAGACTCTCCTGGTCCCAATGATATCTGTGTTTTCTGACATGCTCTCATTCCCTTCAGCTATCCAGTACATAGCCATGTCACAGATCTTGGAGGTGGTTCATATGGTGGACATAAAATCATAAGCCTATTCTGAAGAGTGGCCATAATTCTACGAAGAAAACAGGAACTTTGGAAGATAGTAGGTGTTGCACATCCATAAGGCAATCCACAGTCCATTCATAAATTAGGCAGGATGAATGCTGAGAAGCTTTCTACTAGACATGACAAATCCATTGATGCATTCTCTTTTCTAATGTCTACAACCACAGACACGGTGGGATACACAGACATAGAAACACTTGCCTTGTCAAAGCACTCAGTAGACACAGTCCATTCCAAACCAAACAAACTGCCTTTCCTACCTATTCTCAGAACATGAGACAAAACCACAAACTCACACCCACAACCACAAAGGCACCTCCTTCCTCCAAGTAGGTATGTGACTATCTGGAGAGCCCTCTGACTGGTGGACCATTTTATGTTCCCCCGAAACGGCCTGTCCTGTCTCAGATCAGGTCTCTTTGGCTAACTCTGTGAAATTGGCCGGGACCAGCAGTGAGACACTACCTGCTTTCTCAGGAAAGGCCCCTCTTCAGAGCTCACCTGGCATTTGGCCATACTCACATCAGTATTTACCAAGAAAGACGGACTCTGTCCTCTGTAAATCTAAACAAGTGAGCCCACTGGGACTGGAACTGGGACTGCCTCTGGGTGCCTGGATTCCAAGTTTAGAGTGTTCCTTCAACAAGAAAATTAGATGAGGTCACTTCTTTCTGGAACTGATTGAATTTGCTGCCTTTGCAACCACTTTGTCCTAACAGTTGTTTCCAAGGGTCTCATGAGATGGAGGCTGCCCCTATTTCCTGTTACAATTTCACAAGATAGAAAGTTATATCAACCATAGGCACCTGGGAACAGCTCTCTACATAGGCCTGGTTTGGTCCATCTTCTCTACATTAAGAAGATAGAGGCTGATTCAGACACATCCCTTCGTCATGACCAGGTTGTTTGCAATTGAAGATGACTTTTTCTCTCTCAGGTACTTCATAGTTCCCTATATCTTCTCCAGGGATTATATCTGCATAGACCTTTGAGCTTCTCAGCAGGGGAAAGTCTCCCTACATTTTTGTATTGTAAGACCAACTCAGTCCTGCTCTTTTGTAAAGATAGATTGAGGGAACAGTATATGGTTAGGGTTAATAACAGGTTCGATTTGTGTTAGGAATCATTCTGCTGGATGAATAAGAATATTGGGATCCTGTGGTATTTATAAGAATATAGAGGTGAAATATAAGTATGACAATGGAATTCTAGATAAGATTTGAAGCCCAGAAGTGCACTGGGCACTGGAGTGGGAAACTTAGCTTTGAACAATGTTCTGCACAGATATCTCAGATAAATCGATATATAATGGCAAAGGACCATGTACCTTGGTTGATTGAATGTGTAAGAAAACATCCAGTCAAAAAGGGATAGTCGGTAGGATTAGGAAGATAGTGTAGGTTTAGATAGAAGAGTGAGAATAGGATTTGGACCAAAAGTACTTTAGCAATAGAGTTTTGGTTAGAGAGTGAATGTAAATGTCAGCACATGTGAAGAGTTGGTCACAGTGATGAACTGGAAAAAATATGTAGGAAAGCATTTATCAATAGAAACATTAGGAAATCAGGCAAAGTATAAAGTGAGTGATAGGATTAGACATTTTCAACAGGTTGAGATTTAATATATAATCTTAGGAAGAAACAAATATGTAGTCACCGACAGGATAGACATTTGAGAGCATTAGGCCACCTGGACATGGATGGTTTTAGTAATCCATGCTCACTTCCTATTTAGGATTTGGTACAATCATAAGTGTGACATTTGCGTTTTGTGTCCAGAATATTACACTGAAAAAATGTATATTTATATCAGGTGACATGAGTATTTCTTCCACCATTTCTGGAAGCAATATGTTGAAGACATATAAATTAGTATTGGGGGTACAAATACGTGCACCCTGTGTCTCTGAATATAGAGAAAATGTATGAATAGACAATAGTGTGAATAAAGAATATAATTGGTTTCAACTTTAAAAAATGGATTGAAGTGGTATCTGAAAATATAAAGAAAATTTTATATTGATAAACATACATTCATTCAAACCAATTATACATCTATTTGTAATATTAGGGTTATGGTTTATCATAAAGGGTGTGAGTTTTGCTTCAAAATTGATTATGAAAATCGAAAATAATGTGTTTGGGTAGAAGTCACATGAAAAGACCAGTCAAGACACCTGGAGGAATACATGTGTTCTGAAGCAGGAATTGATTGAAAGTGAAACAAATGCCCATAAATTTGTGAATTTGTTGATGAAATATATATCCTATGATGTCCATAATACGAATAAATATTAATGTACCAGGGTTTAATAAAAATGAACGTCAAAATGCACAGCTTGTCATATCGGAATCAAGGTGCATTGATGTTAAACTTGGTCAGTTACTGTAGAAATATTAGTTAAATCTGTTTTTCAGGTGGATGAATATTTCTGAGAATAATCTTGTGAAAAGTTGATTATAAATCCAAGTCCATGAACATGAATAAATTTAGCGAGTGTAAATAAGACACATATATTTCATATTTTCAAAAATCTGGAGAGTGTATATATATATATATATATATATATATATATATATATATATATATATATATATTTCCACAAAACACACACACAGACATTAAAAAGTAGCAATATATATGCCACTCAAAATTCATCTATAAATATATATCATCCAAAGATGCAAAAATATTTATTTTACTGAACATGAGTTTATGTATAATGTTATTCTACTAGGAAGCTCCCCTATAGGTGGAATTTTCAGTTCCAACAACGATTTGGAGGAGTGATCTCTTCTCACAATTTGTATCTACCAAGTCAGCCAACTCACAAAAATGTACATGTGATACCAGGTAGGATACTATAAATGCATATAAAAATACATGTGATGAATAGGCTACAGAGAAAGGGACAGGAATTCATATATTTGTTAATTTTAAAAACACATGGAGAACTATTTCAATTGAAAATTGACCAGATTTATAACACCTACCATTTATCATGCAAAAGGCAAGTCCAAATATACAACATGCCTCCTCTGAAATGCTTGTATTTCTATTCTGTTTGCGTTACTTTTCTCCATCATATTAGGATTAGTAGTCAGAGTCTAGTAGGGTATGTGAATATTTCTGAGAATAATCTTGTGAAAAGATGATTATAAATCCACATTCATGAATATGAAAAATTTAGGATGTGTAAAATAATACACATATATTTCATATTTTGAAAAATCTGGAGAGTGTGTATATATATATATATATATATATATATATATATATATATATATACACACACACACACAAACATTCACAGACATTAAAAAGTAGCACTATATGCCAATTTAAAAACACCATGAAATATATATCATCCACAGATCCAAATAAATTCATTTTACTGAACATCGATTTATGTATAATGTTGTTCAACTAGGAAGCTCACCCACAGGTTGAATTTTCAGTTCCAACAGTGTTTAGGAGGAGTGATCCCTTTTCACAATTTGTATCTGCCAATTCAGCCTCCACACAAGAACGTACGTGTGGTAACAGTTAGGATTCTAAATGTGCATATAAAAATACAGGTGCTGAATAGGCTTCAGAGAAAGGGAGACAGGAATTCACATATTTCTTAACTTTTAAAATACATGGAGAACTATTTCAAAAAAAATTGACAAGATTTAAAACTCCTACACTATATAATTCAAAAGGCAAGCCCAACTATCCACCATGCCTCCTCTGAACTGCTTGTAGTTCTATTCTTTTGGGGGTATTTTTCTCCAACATATTAGTATTAGTAGTCAGAGTCTAGTAGGGTATGTGTTAATGTCAGTGATTCAGTATTTTGAATGGAAAATAGGAAAATGAATCCAATGTGTATGCAAATATGTGCTTCAGAAAAATCTTCCCACTCTCATCCAGAACAATCCCTTGACATTAACTTCGCCCCAAGTAAGAGACAATTAGAGGAAAAGAGATAGAAAATATGTGAATACATATCTGAAATGGAATTTGATCAGGAGTTCACAACCATGGAGATGGTAGAGGAGTTTTCAAAAGTAAGGGACAGGGTAAGCACTCCACAATCACAGAGCTCTGCTGGCCTAAAGACTTCTTGAGAAACTGCCTCTGAGTTTGGGCACTTGAAATATATGTTGTTTTCAGGAGCTTTTGCTTCCTTCTAGTGAGACGATCAAAGCTGGGTCAGCATCTATGTGACCTGGAGGACATAAATTGTAATATTCCAATGAACATGAGGGAGCAGTGCTGAATTCTCTCTTTGTAGGTATACTATGGCCACTTGGGGCTAAGTGTGTCCCCGCGTGGATTGTATATTCATTTGTTCCTCTTCCACTCTTCATTGTGTTTCTTGCTGCTGCACTGCGACTTTGGTATTTGCTTCACGAAATACATGGAGTTCAACTGGGACACAGTGGTCTAAGTGTCTGCCCGTGTGGACTGTGAAGCCATTTAGTAATCCTCCACTTTTCCTGGTGTTTCTTGCTGCTGCACTGCGAGTTTTGTATTTGCTTCATGAAATACAAGGAGTTCAACTGGGACACAGTGCTGGAGGGAGTTCTATCACATGTGGTGGCTCACACATGAGCATTCATGAAACCGGCCTCTATACCACATAGCTTGCTCCCTTGACCATAGCAACCTGATTCTGTAAATTACCCTAAAACCTCTCCATATAACAAGATGTGTTTACTTATAATGGTCTCCTGGCTGCACCATGTCCGTCTCATGACATTTGGAATCCAAAGGCAGATCCACATGGCCCCATCACAGATGTTTTATCACACACCTGCCTACCGCTGCTCTAGGCCCTCTACTCATCAGGCTCCAAATTACTGGGATCTCGGTTCTACACCATTTTCATTAAACCCAATCAATCAAGGCACTGTCTGGTACACTCATGATCAGAAATAGGACATCCAAAGGTTCTGTATGCCACCTGTTCATGGGAATTTCAAAAATTTAAACTATTTATCTAGCCATTTATCAAGGATGAATTTGGAGGCACAGTGGATTTCAATTCATGCAGGAACCATTAAATGGTGAGTATGATCATTTCAATGAAAACTCTGGAGAACTCTCACAGGCAAGGCTTCCCAAAGAGTGTCCAAAAGGTCACCTGAAGCCAGGCTCATTGAGGTCTACAATTGAGATCCATGAGTGTTTTGATCTCAACTATGGCTGCCAAGTCTTTCAGAATAAAATCTTGTGGTATCCTGACTGAGATTCCCAGTGCTCTGTGGAAAGCTACCCTGGGCCTACATCTCAGGTTCCAAGGGCGACTCTCATGCATGGCCTCCTCAAATCCCAACACAACTCATGGCAATACTTCACTAAGCTCAGTTCCAGGACACAGTGTCTAAAAGGAGTCACACCAGAGTTCAGGCCCAGGAGGACCCAGTAATCTCGTCCAGCTACCACACATATGACCACAATTTAAATCAAAACACTCCCACATGGGCCTCATCTTCTTCTACACAGACACGCATCATAACCTCTGGCTGGAAGTTTCCATGAGGGGTGCAGCCCAAGACAGTGTCCAAAATAAGCTCCATTGCCCCTCATTTGCAAAAAGTCAGGGTGGCCTAAACACCCTTCCTTTGAACCAGGAGTGATCAAATAAGCCTGCCTTTAATACTGCTCTGCTTCTCCAATTTGAGGCCTAATGACTGTCAGGTGTAGATTTTCTATGTGATTTGGAGTCATGAGAAAACCCAAGCACCTATGGGCTATCCACTGTAGGGCTTTGAAGAACTCATTTGACCCAAATGATCCCTATTCTCACTTGAAGGAAGTCAGGAACTGAAAAGGTCGGGCAAACTTCGGAGGAAAAGACCACCAAGAGACTGTCTCATGCCACAGCAAAGGGTTTATTGGGGGTCCAGCATGCTGAGGCTCAGAGCTCACTTCAGAGGAGCAAAGAACAAAGAGCCCCGAGAACAACTTGAGCAGAGTTTATATACATTCTTTAGAGAGGGCAGGGACTTTACATACATCATAGCCTCCTTTAGAAAATCATCATATACCGCGGGAAAATCAAATAATAACTCTAAAACATGATTAGCACATTCATTGGTGGGAACAGGTTGGGCAGCGGGTGATTGGTCAGCCGTGAGAAGGAGTATACATTTAAACTGATTGGTTGAAGCACTGAGATGTATACGTGCAAATCTGCATGGTTTCTGGGAAAGGGGTGGTTAAGTAACGAGGTGGTCAGGGAAGATTTCAACACACATCTAATGGGAAGATCCGGGAATTGTCTTAAGTGCCACAGGAATTTCAGGTTCTGAGTGCAGCTTGGAAAATGTACAAAACCTGGTTCTTTACGTTTCAATTTCAATTTCTTTTATTCTTTCATTTCCCACCCCTTTTTCTGACTACTTTTAATCTTAAAAGTAATGAATCAAAATTATTGTGGGGTTTCACATTCTATTCCTACCAGTGCAGCATATTTCTGTCTGATTATCATGAGTTTCACCTGCCTAATCTGAGCCTGGAGAAAGGAAACTATGTGGTTAGGCAAACAAGGTCCCACAGTTAGCAACACCATAAGGATGATCAGGGGTCCAGCTAAGTCTGATATTAGTGTAGTTACCAGGGGTACTCGGTTAACCATGACTCAAAGCACCCTTGTTGAATCTCCCATTCTCTCTGGCGCTCTTCAAGGTATTTTCTTAATTTACTCATGAATTATTTTGCAACTCCAATATGGTCAGCATAAAAACAACATTCTTCTCTCAGTGCAACACAGAGGCCCTCTCCCTCATCAAGAGGAGGTCTAATCCTCACCTGTTCTGTAAAACAACTTCAGAGAGAGAGGTTAAGGATTCCTGCAAAGCTGTGATGGAGGTCTCTAACGTCTTCAAGTCTTGATTTATTGCTGTTTCTAATTGGGCCATTTGTTGTTAACCACGCATCATAGAAGCTGTTCCCATACCCACTCCTGCAGCAGCTCCTATCCCCAATCGGATGGCTAGAGTAAGGGACAATGGTTCCCCTTGATATCGGGTTGTTTGTCCCCCTAGTAGACCTTCAAATGATTAGGCATTATGATAGAGTACCCTGGAGAGTATCTGCACCATTACACAATAATTTACAGGGCTGTCAAAGACCTGGGCTGAAATACAAGGAGTTCTGACTGTGTGGAGTTCAGTACCATAAAGGTTCCTTTAATTAGTTCCCAGGGGGAGGAGTCAGATGTACTCTGGACTGCGGAAGTAGGCAAAGACGGAATCCAGGAAGTATTAGATGGTAGAGGGGTTCTGGTAGATCTAGGCATGGAAGGTTTAGGAGGCTTAATCCCTGGCTTGAGGGGATTGGGTCCTATTGCTGTGGGATTTTCTTTCTTTTTAAGCCAGACGGTGAACCAGAGACCAAATTCATCACCTGGGCCATAAATATAGAATCGCATTCCCCACGTATTTCCCATAGGCCAGGTTTTTCTGAGGTAGCCCCTTCCTTTGGAAGTGAAAGTTATATTGAGGGGGTAACATAGAGTATTCTTTCCACAGCGAGTTTTTGACACCACTGGGCAAGCAGCACATTTCTTGGGATCAATCCAGGTGTCATTTCATCCTACCGGAATCATACCTTTCTGGGGAGTTTGGGTTCCACCATGCAGCTTTCGTTTGTTCACAACCCCAAGATCTACAATAAAAGTCACTGGGTCCTCCACAGGTTTGGGCCTGTTTTATGACTTTGGAAATCAGGTGGGCACACATAATAGTCAAGACTGGCTAGTTTACACCTGAGCTGGGGGAGATGACATCCACAATTCATGGGTTAAGGTGGTCTATGTTGCCCTAGTTAGGGTTTGAGTGGGATCTGTGTGGGGTCCTCTATGTCAGGGAGATCCCAGTCAGGGAAGCCTATGGCAAGCTGACAAATTTCCGGGTGGAGAGATGGCCACCAAGTCCATAAGGTGGCTGTTTGTAAAATAGATCACACTACTTGCCCATTAGGATTCATTACTTGCCCTTGTTGCTGAGCACGCTGATGGGGATTAGGGCTGCTGGTGGTCATGGGAAGAATCCATAGCCCTACCCACATGACGGACACGCAACTTGAGATGGATACCAGTCTGTAGAAGTTTCCAGCCAGAGTCTGTACAGGGCTCAGGCATGAGATGGGAGGCATTGATCCAGGAAGTGATCCCATCCACTTTCACCACTGTGGGTGTTATAAGCAGCACCTGGTATGGTCCTTTCCAGTGGAGTTCCAGGGATGACACCTGACGCCATCTCACGTAGACGAAGCCTCCCACTTGATATCAATGTGGGGTTCCCTCGTCTCCAGTCTGATAAGCAGAGGCCAAATGTTTCCACAGGTATCGCTGGGTGCTGGGTTTGTTAAAGGGCTTTAAATCTGTCAAGCAAGGGGGTGTGAAAGGAATCATTAAGTCTCATAGTTGGGATTAGGTCCCCTACTGGAGGAAGGGCACCATTGAGAATTTCATAAGAGGTGAGGTTACACAAAGAGGCGGAGGGGGTATTTCTTTCACAAAACAGTGCATAAGGTTGGAGCATAGTCCAATTTTTTATGCCAGTATCCAAGCTTAATTTTGTTAAGTACTCTTTGATGGTTCTATTCATCCTTTCTACCTGTCCTGAGCTCTAGGGTCTATAAGCACAATGTAACTTCCAATTAATCCCCAGGGTCCTGGCAAATCCCTTACTTTCCTGGGGCATGAATGCCGGTCCGTTAGCGGACCCTATTACCTTTGGCAGGCCGAACCTTGGAAAAATGTCTTCTACGATCTTTTTGACTACCATCTGAGCTGTTTCTTTCTTCATGGGGAAGGCTTCGACCCATCCTGAAAAAGTATCTACAAAGACTAGGAGATATTTAAGTTCATACCTTGCTGGCTTAATTTCAGTAAAGTTCAATTCCCAGAATTGTCCTTGTCTGGTTCCTTGTAAGCGCTTCCCTGCAGGAAGCTTGGATGGGTAAGCATTAACTACTTGGCAGACTTGACAAGCTCTAGTCACCTGCTCAGCTATTTCTTTCCTCTGTGAGTCAGTCAATAATAAGTCCTTTCTCCGGTCCTTTAAGAGTGCCTATATCTTCTCTGAGTCTAAGTGGGTGAGCTGGTGTACGTCTTTGACATAAAGGTGGGCTTTTGAAATTGTAAACTTGGCTCTGTAGGATCCCAGAGTTCTGTATCTGTCTCCTCAGATGATAAGTTGCCTGAATGTTCCGGTGCGGCCAAGTCTCCTGATTGTTGTTCCCCCTGGTGTGGAAAAAGTTAACACAGTCACTCCATTTAGGGCTGCCAATTAAGCTTCCTCATCTGCCCTTCTTTTTCCAACCGCCAAGGGTTCGTTTCCCTTCTGGTGCCCTGGGCAGTGCACTATAGCTAGTTCCTTAGGGCCCTGCACTGCTGAGAGAAGTTGGAGGATCTCATCTTTGTTCTTTATTTCTTTCCAGGTGGAGGTTAATAACCCCCTTTGATGGTAAATAGCCCCATGCACATTTGCAGTGGCAAATGCATAGCGGCTATCAGTGTATATGGTGGCCCTTTTGCCTGTTGCTAGTTCCAATACTTTCGTAAGGGCAATCAGTTCTGCTTTTTGGGCTGATGTCAGTTCTGGGAGACCAGAGGAACAGATGACATTAATTTTGCTAACTACTGCTTCTCCAGCCCACCACTTACCATCTTGGAGGAAGCTGCTGCCATCCATAAACCATACAACTTCAGGGCAAGGCAGTGGCTGATCCTTCAAGTCTCGTCGTATACTGGTTTCCTCTGCCAGTATGTGTTGACACTCATGAGCAACGGGTCTTGATGATTCTTCTGGCAGCAGTGTAGCCGGGTTGAGTGGAGCAGCGGGTCCCAGCGTGATTCTGTCTTTGTCAAGCAAGAGGTTCTGGTAGTGGGTTATTCTAGAGTTTGATAGCCACATCTCTGGAGGCTGACAGATGATGCACTCCAGGGCATGGGGGACTATAATCGTTAGCTTCTGTCCCAACGTTAATTTATCAGCATCTTTTATTAGAAGGGCTGCCGCTGCTATAGCTCTTAAGCAATGGGGCGACCCACTAGCCACTGGGTCCAGTTTATTTGATAAGTATTCTACCGGCCTTTTCCAAGGTCCCAAAGTCTCAATGAGCACAACCCGTGCTATTCCTTTCTTTTCCTCGATGTAGAGACTGAAGGGTTTTTCTATATCTGGGAGTGCTAAGGCCGGAGCAGATAGCAGCACCTTTTTTCTGACATTATCAAAAGCTTGTTGGTGCTCAGGGGTCCATTGGAAGTGGGCATCCCCCTTTATCAGCGGGTATAAAGGGGCAGCCAGAGACGCGAACCCAGGAATCCATAACCTGCAAAAGCCGGCAGTCCCAAGAAACTCCCTGAGTTGTCTCTTATTAGATGGGGGCAGTATCTGCACAAAGGTTCATTTTGTGGGCTCAGTGAGCCATCCTTTGCCACCCCTAAGAGAATAACCCAGGAAGATTACTTCTTGCTGACAAATTTGGGCCTTTTTGGCAGAAGCCCTATATCCAAGCTGAGCAAGCTTGGAAAATAATGCTTGGGTCCCAGACTCATAGTTCTCTTTGGTGTCGGCTGCCAGTAGCAGACCATCCACATATTGGAGTATGGTGACATCGGGGTGTGCAGTTTTGAAGTCATTGAAGTCCTTGTGGAGGGGTTCATCAAAGAGAGTGGGAGAGTTTTTGAACCCCTGTGGGAGTCTAGTCCAGGTTAGTTGGACAGATGTTCCTTTTTCGGGGTCTATCCACTCAAAAGCAAACAGCAACTGAGTGTCCTTATGTACGGGCAAGCAAAAGTGAGCATCTTTTAAGTCTAGCACAGTGTACCATTCCTGCTCCAGATTCAGAGCGCTAAGCAAATTATATGGATTCGGTACAGTGGGGTGAATGTCCTGCACTCTGTTGTTGATCTCTCTTAGGTATTGAAGCGTCCGGTAGTCCCCAGTTCCTGGCTTTCTTACTGGTAGCAGGGGGATATTCTAGGACAAATGACAGGGCCTTAAGACCCCAAGAGCCAGGTATTTCTGAATATGGGCCCTTATCCCATCCTTAGCTTCTTTGATTAGAGGATATTGTTTAACACTGATTGGAGAGATAGAGGCTTTTAATTCTACTACTATTGGAGGTTGTTATATGGCTAGACCTAACCCAGCAGTTTCTGCCCAGGCATTAGGATAATCTTTTATCCATTTCTGGGGTAGTTTGCCTGTTTGATCAGTCCTAGGAGGCGCGAAGTGTTGATGTTCATCTTCTACGGATGTTGTCAAAGCCATGACTATGGGAGTTTTTACTGAAGGCTTTAGAAACTCCACTTGGGGACCATCAGGGTTAAAGGTTATTCTAGCCCAGAGTTTGGTAAGCAGATCCCAGCCCATCAATGGGGCTGGGCATTCTTGGATTACTTGGAAAGCGTGGTGGACTTTTCCATTTCCTAGGTCCATAGTCCTCTTAGTTGTCCCAGCCCAATATCTACTGCCATTAGTACCTTTAACAGGGGACCATTTATTTGATAGGGGGCCCAGTGGGGTCTTAAAGGTTGATTATACTGCTCCTGTATCCACTTCAAAGTTCACTGGGGTCCCCTCCACTTTAAATGTTACCCTGAGCTCGGAGAGGGGATCCGAGCCCCGACTTTCCTAGTCCTCTTCTAGAGTCAGCACGGCGGACTGGCATCTCTGCTTCTTTCGGGGGCACTCTTTGGCCTAGTGTCCTGTTTTCTTTACAGTAGGCACACTGATCTGAGGCCAGGGGCAGCCATTGGCGGGGGCCCAGGTATCCCTTTCTGACTCCCTGCTTTTTAACTTCTGGCATATTTGGTGCTCTGACCAGAACCTTAGTCAATGCTTTAGTCTGCCTTTTGCTCCTTTCATCCTCCTTTTGTTCCCTTTCCGTCTCTCTCCTCTGTTCCCTTTCCTCCTCAGTTTCTCTCTTATAATATACTTTCTCAGCATCTCTTACTAAATCTCTCAAGGTCTTATCTTGTAATACATCTAGACGTTGTAACTTTCTCTTAATATCTAGGGCAGCCTGCTCGATAAAGGCCATTGCAACAGATGCTTGTTCATCCTCTGCCTGAGGATCAAAAGGAGTATATTTCCTATATGCTTCCATAATTCTCTCCAGAAACATAGAGGGAGACTCATTAGGCCCTTGGATAATCTCTCTTACCTTGGCCAAATTAGTTGGCCCTCTGGCGGCCACTCGGAGACCCGCTATTAGAGTCTGGCGATAAGTGGACAGATGCTACCTACATTTAAAGGTGTTTGGGTGCCAGTTGGATCGGTTCATTGGCCCGTAGGGACGGAGAGGAAGCATCATAGGGGCTTCCGAGTTTTCTATTATCCGTCACCGTCGGGTTCCTTTAGGTGGCCCAGCTTCCTCCAGGGGAGGAGGGGTTGCTGCTGCTGCAGAGAAGTCCCCTGGAGTGCTTGGGTCTGGCTCAATTGCCTCTAGCGGCGGAGAGGCTGAGTCAGCGGCGAGAATATCATCTGGAACGTGTTGGGGGTTGGAGAGCGAGGGTAGAGGATAAGGAGTGGGAGGAGTGTCCAGTCTTGTGACTCAGGGAGAATGGAAGGAAGAGGGGGAGGAGTGGAAGGTTTGAATGATAGGATGCTGGGCGAAGGGGTATATAGCTGTTGATCTGGGTGGCCACGTGGCCCCAGCTGAAAGACAATATCTCTGACTTTTCGGATTAGAGGGAAGTAGAAGGATCCTTCTGGGGGGCCACCTGACTCTGAGAATAGGCCATTCTGAAGCACAGAGAATCTGCCAGGTACGGCATTTTACTGAAAAAGAAAGATTCTGGGCCCTTGAGCGGACATCAGTCCAATGATCAAGTGTCAGGGACAGAGAAGTGGAAGTGCTTTGTCCCATAATGAGAGTTACTCAAACAGGGACAGTGAAGACACAAACGCAACACAGACAAAGACAAACAGCAAACGTTTAACATGAGTCCAAGACAAAGATTAGAACTGAGTAACTGCCAAAACCTGATGGGTTAGACAATAAAGACAGCCGGAAAACTCAACATGAGTTCAGAACAATGACCAAAACTGAGTAGCCGGCAAAACCTGATGGGCTGGCGAACCGAATCCTGAAGCAAAATATAAACGAGTTGAAGAAATTAGTATTCCTTGATTTCTCTAGTCCTCTGGAGTGTGCCCCAGGAACGTGGCCTGTAGCTCTGTGACACATCTGTCAGCCACCATCAGAGAGAGCTAATGCTCTTCACTGACAGCCACTTTGCCAATCCATAACCTGAAACCCAAAACCAGAAAGAGGTGCCTTACTTACCCCGAGAGGAGTCCATTGGGGTCTTTTGTCCGCCGCTGCCGGATATCTCACCTGGGGCCTCCAGATGAATAGGTGGGGCGAACGTCAGAGAAAAAGACCACCAAGAGGCTTTCTCATGCAACAGCAAAGGTTTTATTGGGGGTCCAGCATGCTGGGGCTCAGAGCTCACTTTAGAGGAGCAAAGAACAAAGAGCCCTGAGAACAACTTGAGCAGAGTTTATATACATTCCTTAGAGAGGGCAGGGACTTTACATACATGATAGCCTCCTTTAGCAATTCATCATATACCATGGGAAAATCAAATAACAACTCGAAAGCATGATTAGCACTTTCATTTGCGGGAACAATTCGGGCAGGGGGTGATTGGTCAGCCCTAAGAAGGGGTATACATTTAAACTGATTGGTTGAATACCTGAGATGTATACTTGCTGAGCTGCAGGGATTCTGGGAAAGGGTTGTTAAGTAACTAGGTAGTCAGGGAAGATTTCAACACACATCTAATGGGCAGATCCAGGAATTGTCTAAACTGCCACAGGAAAGTGCAGCTTGGAAAGTTTACAAACCTGGTTCTTTACATTTCAATTTCAATTTCAATTTCTTTTATTCTTTCAGAACCTTACAGAGAAAGGCAAGAGGCTTAATCCACAATGACTGCTCTTTTGGCCATTTTGGTTTTGGATGCACACATGGGATCTTTCTTTCGATCCATCTGGTGCTGATAATCTAAGTCACAGCCTCACACAGGGCCAAGAGGCTAATTAAGACACAACCAATTTCAAAGCAATTACTACTTGAGGTCAGTTACAGAACTCAGTCTCTGAGGAGAATCACACCAGTGTTCAAGGCTAGGTGCACCCAGTCATCTTTTCCAACCACCACATAAATGACCACAATTAAAACCAAAACAATTCCACATGGCCCTCATCTTCTTCCATAGAGTCACTCATCATAACCTCTGGCTGGAGGATTCCTTGAATGGCACAGCTCAAGAGAGTGTCCAAAAAAGCTTCCTTGCCCCTCATTTGCCTAAACTCAGGGTGGCCTGGACACCCTTCCTGTGAACTAGGATTGATCACATACGTCTGCCGCTAATACTGCTCTACTTCTCCAATTAGAGGCCTACTGACTGTCAGGTATAAATTCCTTATGTGATTTGGATTCATGATTAAACCCAAGCACCTCTGAAGAGCTTGGAAGAACTCATTTGACCCAAAAAATCCCTATACTCCCTTGAAGAAGGTCAGGAACCTAACAGAGGAAGGCAAGAGACATCATCCACAATGACTTATGTTTTTGCCATTTTGGTTTTGGATGCACACATTGGATGTTTCTTTAGATCCATCAGGCACTGAAAATCTAAGCCATAGCCTCTCACAGGGCCAAGAGGCTGATTCAGACACATGGCTTTCCAAAGCAATTAAGCAAAGAGCCACAGGTGATGCCCATTCATTTCCATTTGAAAACTGTTTCCTTCAGGCTTCACCAAGGGGTGGCCTGAGGCAAAGACCTTCCTGACATTCAGGGCAAAAGATCAATAGGTTAGCAAAAGGCCCAAAACAGGGTTTCTCCACTGAGGCTTTTCTGGTCACACTGATATCTGAGTTTTCTGAGATGCTCCAATTCCCTCCAGCTATCCAGAACATAGCCATGTCGCAGAGTTTGGAGGTGGTACATATTTTGGACACAAAACCATGAACCTATTCTGGAGAGTGGCCAAAATTCAGGAAGAAAACAGAAACTTAGTAAGATAGTAGGTGTTGCCCATCGATAAGGCAACCTGCAGTCCATTACTAAAATGGACAGGATGAATGCTGGGAAGCTTTCTACTAGACAGGACACATCCATTGATGCATTCTCTTTTCTAATGTCTACAACCATGGACACAGTGGGAGACACAGACACAGAAACACTTGCCTTGTCAAAGTTCTTTCTAGAAATAGTCCACTCCAAACCAAACACACCGCCTTTCCTACCTATTCTCAGAACATGAGACAAAACCACAAACTCACACACACACTCAAAAAGGCACCTCCTTCCCCCAAGTAAGTCTGTGACTATCCAGAGTGTCCTTTGACTGGTGGGCCATTTTATGTTCCCCCAAAAAGGCCAGTCTTGTCTTAGATCTGGTCTCCTTGTCAAACACTGTGAAGTTGTCAGGAGCCTGTTCTGACCACTACATGCTTTCTCAGGGAAGGCCCGTCTTCAGAACTCTCCTCGCATTTGGCCATCCTCACATCAGTAGGTACCAAAAAAGACAGACTCTGTCCTTGGTAAATCCAAACATGTGAGCCCACTGGGACTGAGACTGGGACTGGCTCTGTGTGCCTGGCTTCCTGGATCCCAAATTCAGAGAGTTCCATCACCAAGGAAGTGAGGTAGGTCACTTATTTAATGAGTTCACTGCCTTGGCAACAACTTTGTTATAACAGTTGCTTCCAAGGGTCCCATGAGATGGAGGATACCCTACTTCCTCTGACACTTTCACTAGTTAGAATGGTATATCAACCATATGGAACCAGAAACAGCTCTCCACATTGTCCTGGTTTGGTCCATATTCTCTCCATTAAAAATAGAGAGGCTGATTCAGACACAACCCTTCATCCTGACAAGGTTGTTTGCCATGGAAGATGACTTTTGCTCTCTCAGGTCCTACATAGCTGCCTAATACTTCTCCAGGGATCATTTCTGCTTGGACCATTGAGTTTCTAAGCAGGTGGAAGATCCCCTACATTCCTGTATTGTAAGACAAACTCTGTCCCTGCTCTTCTGTAAAGGTAGATTGAGGGAAGAGTGTATGGTTAGTGTTAATAACAGGTTCGATTTTGGTGAGGAGTCATTCTGTTGGATGAATAATGGTATTGGGAACCTGCGATATTTACAAGAATATATAGGTAAAATATAAGTATGGAAACAGAAATCTAGGTATGATTTGAAGCCCAGAAAGACATTGGGACCTTCATTGGGATACTTAGCTTTGAATTATGTTCTGCACAGATGTCTCAGATAAATCGATATACAATGTTATAGGACCTTGTACCTTGGATGATTGAATGTCGAAGAGAACATCCAGGATAAAAGGGATAGTTGGTAGTATTAGGAAGACAGTTTGTACGTTTAAAAAGAAGAGTGAGTATAAGTTTTGGACCAAAAATTCTTTAGCAATAGGGTTTCGGGTAGAGAGTGAATATGAATGTCAGAACGTGTGAAGAATCAGTCACAATGATGAACTGGGGAAAATATGTAGGAAAGCAGATATCCATAGAGACATTAGGAAATCATGCAAAGTGTAAAGTGAGTGATTGGATTAGACATTTTCAATATGATTGAGTTTCAATATATAATCTTAGGAAAAAACAAATATGTAGTCCCCAAAAAGATTGACAAGTGGGAGCATTAGGCAGCCTGGACATGGATGTTTTTAGTAATCCATGTTCATTTTCCATTTAGACTTTGGTACAATCATAAGTGTGATGTTTGCATTTTCTGACCAGAATATTACTGTGATAAAATGTATATGTGGATCAGGTAACATGAGTGTTTCTTCCACCATTTCTTGGAGCCATATTTTGAAGATGTATAAATTAGTATTGTGGGTAAAAATAGATGTACCCTGTGTCTATGAATATAGAGATAATGCATGAATAGAGCGTAGTGTGAATAAATAATATTACTTGTTCCAACTTTAAATAATGGATAAAATTGATATCTAAAAATATTCAGGAAATCTTATATTGATATACATACATTCATTTCAACCAGTAATAATCTAATGGTAATATTAGGGTTGTGGTTTATCCTGAAGTGTGTGTGAGTTTTGCTTCAAACTGATTATGGAAATCAAATATAATATTTTTGGAAAGAAGTCTCATGAAAAGACCAGTCAAGAAACATGGAAGAATACTTGTGTTCTGAAGCAGGAAGTGATTGACATTGAAACAAATGTCTAAAAATTTGTGAACTTGTGGATAAAATATATATCCTACGATGTGCATAAACTGCAGAAATAGTAATGTACCATTGTTGAATAAAAATGAACGTCAAATTATATGTCATGTCCAATAGGAGTCTACTTGCGTTGATATTAAACTGGGTCAGTTACTCTAGAAATATTAGCATTTGTGTGCAGCTTTCACTGAAGTCAGTTTTCAGTACTAGGAAACAAATATATATTTCAAGTTGATGAATAATTCTGAGAATAATCTTGTGAAAAATCGATTATAAATCTAAATACATCAACATGAATAAATTTAGGGAGTATATATAAGACACATATATTTCATATTTTGAAAAATCTGGAGAGTATGTATATATATATATATATATATATATATATATATATATATATACAAAACATACACACACTATAAAAAGTAGCAATACATATGCTAATCGAAATTCATCATTAAATATATATAATTCACATATGCAAAAATAATTATTTTGCTGAACATGGATTTTTGTATAATGTTTTTCTATTACGAAGCTCACCCATAGGTTGAATTTTCAGTTTCAACAGCGTTTAGGAGGAGGGATCTCTTCTCACAATTTGTATCTTCCAAGTCAGACAAAACAAAAAAATTAACCTGTGATACCAGGTAGGATTCTATATGTGCATATAAATATACATGTGCTGAATAGTCTATAGAGAAAGGGAGACAGGAATTCACATATTAGTTAATTTTAAAAACACATGGAGAATTATTTTAACCAAAAATTGACTAGATTTATAACACCTACCCTTTATCATGTAAAAGGCAAGTCCAAATATACACCATGCCTCCACTGAACTGCATGTATTTCTATTTTGTTTTGGTTATTTTTCCTCCATCATATTAGGATTAGTAGTCAGAGTCTAGTAGGGTATGGGTTAGTGTCATGGTTTCAGTATTTTGATTGGAAAATAAGAAAATGAATCCAATGTGTATGCAAATATGTGCCACACAAAAATATTCCCACTCTCATCCAGAACAATGAATTGCCATTACCTTCACCCCAAATAAGACACAATTAGAGGAGAAGAGTTAGAAAATCTGTGAATACATATATGGAATGGAACATAATCAGGAGTTCACAACCTTGGAGGTGGTAGAGGAGTTTCCAAAAGTTAGGGTCAGGGTAAA
This sequence comes from Callospermophilus lateralis, assembly GCF_048772815.1. Classification (NCBI taxonomy): domain Eukaryota; kingdom Metazoa; phylum Chordata; class Mammalia; order Rodentia; family Sciuridae; genus Callospermophilus; species Callospermophilus lateralis. Next base: position 986,402 of record NW_027514425.1, on the reverse strand, counting down.
CACTCCACAAACATGGAGCTCTGCTGGCCTAAAAACTTCTTGAGAAACTGTCTCTGAGTTCGGGCACTTGAAATATATGTTGTTGTCAGGAGCTTTAGCTTCATTTGTAGTGAGACCATCAAAGATGGGTCTGCATCTATGTGACCTGGAGAACATGGTTTCTTTTTTTTTAATGAACATAAGGGAGCAGTGCTGAATTCTCTCTTTGTAGGTAAACTGTGGCCACTCGGGTCTAAGTGTCTCCCCATGTGGACTGTGAAGCCATTTGGTCATCCTCCACTTTTTGTGGTGTTTCTTGTTGCTGCACTGGGAGTATGGTATTTACTTAACGAAATACAATGAGTTCAACTGGGACAAAATGCTAGAGTGAGTTCTGTCATGTGTGGTGGGTCAGGTTCTCCAGGAGAATGCACCAACAAGTCTTCTATCCAACATAGCTTGTCCCCTTGACCATAGCAACCTGTTTCTTAAAATTGACGTTAAACCTCTCCATATAACGAGATGCCTTTACATATAAGGGTCTGCTGGCTACACTATTTCAGTCACAAGCCATTTGGAAGCCAATGGAAGATCCACATGACCACACCACAGATATTTTATCACACATCTGCACACCACTGCTCTAGGCCCACTACTCAGCAGGCTCCAACTTACTGGCATCTCTGTTCTACACCATTTTCATAAAACCAAGTCAATTAAGCCACTGTCTGGTACACTCATGATCAGAAACAGGACATCCAAAGATTCTCCAGTGCCACCTGGTCATAGGAATTTCAAATATATCATGGTATTTATCTGAGATTAGGAAGATAGACGGTAGGATTAAAAAGAAGGGTGAGTAAAGGATTTGGACATTAAGTTCTGCTTCTCCAATTTGACGCGTATTGTCATGCATGGGCGACTCTCATGCCTGGCCTCCGAAAATCCCAACACAATTCATAGCAATACATCTCTAAGGTCATTTCCAAAACTCCGTTTCTAAGGGGAATCACACCAGAGTTCAAGCCCAGGTGGACCCATTCATCTCTTCCAACCGCCACACAAGTGACCACAATTAAAAACAAAACACTCCCACATGGCCCTCATTTTCTTCCATGTAGACACTCATCATAATCCCTTGCTAGAGGTTTCCATGAGGGACACAGTCCAAGACAGTGTCCAAAATAAGCTCCCTTCCCCCTCATTTGCCTAAAGTCAGGGTGGCCTGGGCACCCTTCCTGTGAACCAGGAGTGATCAAATAGGACTGCCATTAATGCTGCTCTGCTTCTCGAATTTGAGGCCTACTGACTGTGGGGTTTAGATACTTTATGTGAATTGGAGTCATGAGAAAACCCAAGAATCTCTGGGCTTCCCTCTGCAGGGCTTTGAAGAACCCATTTGAGTGAGTCTAGGAGTTGGACCAAAAGTTCTTTAGCAATAAGGTTTTGGTGAGAGAGTAAATGTAAATGTCAGCACATTTGAAGGGTCATTCCCAATGATGAACTGGAGAAAAGGTATTTGAAAGCAGATATCAATGGAGACATTAGGAAATCAGGCAAAGTACAAAGTGAGTGGTAGGATAAGACATTATTAACAGGGTTGAGTTTGAATATATAATCTTAGGAAGAAACAGATATGTAGTCACCAATAGGAATAATATTTGAGAGCATTAGGGAACCAGGACATGGATGTTGTTAGTAATACATGCTCACATTCAATTTAGGCTTTGGTACAGTCATAAGTGTGACCCTTGCATTTTGTGTCAGGAATATTACTGTGATGAAATGTATATGTATATCAGGTGACTAGAGTATTTTTTTCCACCATTTCTGAAAGCAATATTTTAAAGACTTATAAATTAGTATTGGGGATACAAATACATAGACCCTGGGTCTATGAATATAGAGATGATGCCTTAATAGACCATACTGTGAATAAATAATATAACAGGTTCCACTTTTAATATTGGATTGAATTGATATCTGAAAATACATAAGAAATTTTATGTTGATATACAATCATTCATTCCAAACAGTTATACATCTAATGGTAATAATAGAGTTATGGTTTATCATGATGGGTGTGTGAGTTTGCCCCAAAAGTGATTATGGAAATCGAAAACAATGTGTTCAGAAAGAAGTCTCATGAAAAAACCAGTCAAGAAAGCTGGAGGAATACATGTGTTCTGAAGCAGGAAGTGATTGAAAGTGAAACAAATGCCTATAAATTTGCTAAATTGTGGAAGAAATATATATCGTATGATGTGCATAAAATGAAGAAAACTAATATACCAGTGTTGAATAAAAATGAACGTCAAAATAGACATCATGGAACATAGGAATCTACTTGCACCGATGTTAAACTGGGTAAGTTACTGTAGAAATATAGCATTTGTATATACCATTCACTGAATTTAGTTTTCAGTACTAGGAAACAGATATGTAGTTCAGGTGGATGAATATTTCTGAGAATAATCTTGTGAAAAGTTGATTAGAAATCCAAATATATGAACATTAATGAATTTAGGAGTGTATAATAAGACACATATATTTTACATTTTGAAAAATCTGGAGAATATATATATATATATATATATATATATATATATATATATATATATATATATACACACACACACACAAAACCCACACAGAGCAATTAAAAAGTAGCAATATATATGCCAATCAAAATTCATCGTGAAATTTATATGATCCACATATCCAAAAATATTTATTTTACTGAACATGGATTTATATATAATGTTGTTCACCTAGGAAGCTCCCCCATAGGTTGAATTTTCTGTTCCACAATTTGTATCTGTCAAGTTGGCCACCTCACAAGTATGTACGTGTGATACCAGGTAGGATTCAATATGTGCATATACAAATACATGTGCTTAATAGGCTACAGAGAAAGGGAGACAGGAATTCACATATTTGTTAACTTTAAAAACACACGGAGAACTACTTCAATTAAAAATTGACTAGATTTATAACTCCAAACCTATGTATTGCAAAAGGCAAGCCCAACTATACACCACCCCTCCTCTGAACTGCTTGTATTTCTATTCTGTTTGAGTTATTTTTCTCCATCACATTAGGATTAGTAGTCAGAGTCTAGCAAGCTATGGGTTAGTGTCAGGGAATCAGTATTTCGAATGGAAAATTGGAAAATGAACACAATGTGTATGCAAATATGTGCTACACAAAAATCTTCTTATTCTCTTCCAGAAAAATTTATTGTAATTAACTCCGCCCCAAGTAATACAGAATTAGAGAAGAAGAGTTAGAAAATCTGTGAATACATATCTGGAATGGAATATGCTCAGGAGTTCACAACCTTGGAGGTGTTAGAGGAGTTTCCCAAAGTAAGGGACACAGTAAACATTTCTCAAATGTGGAGCTCTGGTGCCCTAAAGACTTCTTGGGAAACTGCCTATGTGGTTGGGCACTTGAAATATATATTGTTTTCAGGAGCTTTTGATTTCTTTCTAGTGAGACCATCAAAGCTGGGTCTGCATCTATGTGACCTGGAGGACATGGATTCTTATTTTCCAATGTACATGAGGTAGCAGTGCGGAATTCTCTCTTTGTAGGTAAACTGTGGCCATTGTGGGCTAAGTGTCTCCCTGGGGGACTGTGAAGCCATTTGGTCATCCTCCAATTTTCATGGTGTTTCTTGCTGCTGCACTGGGACTTTGGTATTTGCTTCACGATATACAAGGAGTTCAAATGGGACACAGTGGTGGAGGAAGTTCTGTCATGTGCGGTGGGTCAGGGTTCTCAGGAGAATGCACCAAGCAGGCTTCTATCCCTCATAGCTTGCCCCCTTGTCCATAGAAACCTGGTTCTGAACATTGCCCTGAAACCTCTCCATATAACAATATGCCATTTCATTGAACATTCTGCTGGCTGCACCATGTCAGTCACAAGCAATTTGGAAGCTAATGGCAGATTGACATGGCCTCACAAAGATGTTTTATCATACACCTTCCCACCTCTGCTCTAGGCCCACCACTCAGTAGGCTCCAACTTACTGGTATCTCTGTTCTACACCATTTTTATGAATCCCAGTCAATCAAGGCACTGCCTGATAGATTCATGAATGATGTAGGACATCCAAATGTTCCCAGTGCGACCAGGTCATGGGAAATTCAAAAATTTCATGGTATTTATCTAGGCATTTTTCAAGGATGAAGTTGGAGGCACTGTGGGTTTTAATTCATTCGGGAACCATTAAATGGTGAGGATGCTCATTTCAATGAACGCTATCGAGAACTCTCACAGGCAAGACTTTCCAAAGAGTGGCCAAATGGTCACATGAAGCCAGGCTCATTGAGGTCTACAATGTGAGGTCCATGTTTGTTTTGATTCTCAACTATGGCTGACATGCCTTTAAGAATAAAATCATGTGATATCCTGGCTGAGATTCCCAGTGCTCTGTGGAAAGGTACCCTGGGCCTATATCTCAGTTTCCATGGGCGACTCTCATGCGTGTCCTCCTAAAATCCCAACACAAGTCATGGCAAAACTTCTCTGAGGTCAGTTTCAGAACTCACTCTCTAAGGGGAATCACGCCACTGTTCAAGCCCAGGTGGACCCAGTCACCTCTTCCAACCGCCACACAAATGAAAACAATTGAAACCAAAAAAAATCCCACATGGCCCTCATTTTATTTCATATAGACACTGAACATAACCTCTTGCTAGAGGTTTCCATGAGGAGCACAGTACAAGACAGTATCCAAAATAAGCTCCCTTGCCCCTCGTTTGCCTAAAGTTTGAGTGGCCTGGACACCCTTCCTGTGAAACAGGAGTGATCCAATAGGCCTGCATTTAATACTGCTCCACTTCTCCAATTTGAGGCCTACTGACTGTGGGATTTAGATTATTTATGTGTATTGGAGTCATGATAAAACCCAAGCACCAATGGGCTAGCCTCTGCAGGGCTTTAAAGAACTCATTAGACCCAAAGGATCCTTATTCTCACTTGATGGAGGTCAGGAAACTTACAGAGAAAGACAAGAGAATTCACCCACAATGACTGCTCTTTTGGCCATTTTGGTGTTGGATGCATACATGGGATCTTTCTTTACATCCATCAGGTGCTGACAATCTAAGCCACAGCCTCACACTGGGCCAAGAGCCTGATTCAGACACATCCCTTTCCAAAGCAATTAAGCAAAGAGACACAGGTGATGCCCATTCATTTCCATTTGAAAACGGTTTTCTTCAGGCTTCACAAACGGGTTGGCCTGAGGCAAAGTCCTTCCTGACTCAGGGGAAAAGAACAATTGTTAAGCAAAAGGCCCAACCACGGTTTCTCCACTGAGATGTTAGTAGTCACACTGATATCTGAGTTTTCTGAGATGCTCGCCATTCCCTTCAGCTATCCAGTATATGGCCATGTGACAGAGCTTGGTGGTGGTACATATCTTGGACACAAAACCATGAGCCTATTCTGGAGAGTGGCCAGAATTCAGGAAGAAAACTGGAACTTAGGAAGATAGCAGGTGTTACCCATTGATTATGCAAGCCCTGGTCCATTCATTAATTGGGCAGGATGAATGCTCGGAAGCTTTCTAATAGACAGGACACATCCATTGATGCATTCTTTTTTTCTAATGTCTACAACCACGGACACAGTGAGATACACAGACATAGAAACACACGCCCTGTGAAACGACTTAGTAGAAACATTTCACTCCAAACCTCAAAACCGTCTTTCCTACCTATTCTCAGAACATGAGACAAAACCACAAACCCACACCAACACCCAAAAAGGCACCTGCTTCCCTCAAGTAGGTCTGTGACTATCCAGAGTGTCCTCTGACTTCTGGACCATACTATGTTCTCCCAAAATGGCCTGTCCTTTATCAGATCTGGTCCCCTTGGTCAACTCTGTGAAGTTGTCAGGAGCTAGTGGTGAGCCACTACCTGCTTTCTCAGGAATGGCCCCTCTTCAGAGCTTTTCTGGTATTTGGCCATTCTCACATCAGTAGGTACCAAGAAAGATTGACTCTGTCCTTGGTAAATCCAAACAAGTGAGCCCACAGGGACTGTGACTGAGACTGGCTTGGATGCCTGGCTTCCTGGATCCCATGTTCAGAGAGTTCCATCACCACGGAAGTGAGGTGAGGTCACTTCCTTCAGGAACTGAATGAGTTCACTGGCTTGGCAACCACTTTGTCCTAACAGTTGCTTCCAAGGGTCACATGAGATGGTGGCTGCCCCAACTTCCTGTGACACTTTCACAAGTTAGATTGGTATATCAACCATAGGAACCTGGGAACAGCTCTCCACAGAGGCCTGGTTTGTTCCATCTTCTCTCCATTAGGACGAGAGAGGCTGATTTGGACACAACCCTTCATCCTGGCCAGGTTGTTTGTCATGTAAGATGACTTTTACTCTCCCAGGTCCTTCATAGCTGCCTACATCTTCTCCAGAGGACATTTCTGCATGGACCTTTGAGGTTCTCAGAAGGTGGAAGATCCACTACATTCCTGTATTGTAAGACTAACTCTGTCCCTCCTCTCTGTAATGTTAGATTGAGGGGAAAGTGTACGGTTAGTGTTAATAACATTTTCGATTTGGTTAGGAATCATTCTGCTGGATGAATAATGGTATTGGGAACCTGTGATATGTATGAGAATATATAGGTGAAATACATGTATGAAAACAGAAATCTAGGTAAGTTTTGAAGCCCAGAAGAGAATTGGGCCCTTGATTGGGATACTTAGCTTTGAATTAGGTTCTGCACAGATGTGTCAGATTAATCAATATTCAATGGCCTAGGACCTTGTACCTTGGATGATTGAATGTAGAAGAGAACATCCAGTCAAAAAGGGATAGTCGGTAGTTAAAGGTTAATAAAATAGGTACTTGTCACTTCCTGTTTCTCTGTATGCTTAACAAAACACTTTTGAAATCTTGAGAACTCTTTGCTAATCTTGTTCCCAGAATGTGCTCTCCCCAACTGCCAAACTGCAGAATGTACTCCCTCACCCGTGTGCACGCACACTGCCCACTCACCCGGACCCATCAATAAACTTTCCTCCCTGCCCTCTCCAAGAAAATTATATAAACTCTGCTTAAGGTGTTCTCAGGGCTCTCATCTCTTTTCAATTGAGCTCTGAGCCCCAGCATGCTGGACCCCCAATAAACCCTTTGCTGTTGCATGTGACAATCTCTTTGTGGTCTCTTCCTCCAAGGCTTGCCCGACCTTTTCATATGGAGGTTCCACTGAAATCCAGCAGCGGCGAATGTGAGACCCCATGTGTCGTGGCTTTCACTATTTGTGTATCTTTCATTATGGGACAGAGCACTTCAATGCCTCTGTCCTTGACCATTGATCACTGGCCCAAAGTCCACATAAGGGCTCAGAATCTTTTTTATTTAGTAAAACACTGGACCTGGAAGACGCTCTGTGCCTCAGAATGACCCACCTTTCGAGTCGGATAGCCTCTAGAAGGATCTTTCTACTTCCCACTAATTTAAAAAGTTAGAGATATTGTCTTTTAGCCAGGGCCACATAGCCATCTGGATCATTCCGCCATATATCTTAACTTTGCAGGACCTCTGCAAATCTCCTCCTCCATGGGTGAAGCCTTTCCTTACCGCTGCCCCTGCTCCTACTCCTTCCCCCATGATCTCTCAAACCCTCTGCTCTTCTTCCTTCTCCACCCTCTGTTCTCCCTGAGTCACAAGATTTGACTCTACTGGATTCTCCTCCCCCTCCTTATCCCCTGCCCTCTTCCCCCAATCCCCAACACCCTCTAAGTGATTCCCCTGCTGCTGACTCAGCCTCTCTGCAATTGGAGGAGCACAGCACCCTCCAGATAGCTCCCCAGTGGCACACACAGCCCTTCCTTCCCTTGAGGAAGCTGGCCCGGCTATAGGAACTCGCCAGCAGTGAATAGTTGAAAACACTGGAACTCCCATGATGCTCCCCCTCCATCCCTATGGGCCAAAGATTGACGACGGCCATGGGGGAAAAAATGCAAGCCTACCAGTTTTGGCCATTCTCCTCTTCAGACGTACATAATTGGAAATATAACAATCCCCCTTTTTCTGAGCACCCCACCTGGCACACAGGTCTGGTTGAGTCATTGATGTTTTCACACTAGCCTACTTGAGATGACTGCCAACAACTCATAGGGACTGTCTTCATGACAGGGGATCAAAATAGAATACTCCTGGAAGCTGGAAAAAAATATCCTCTGACCAGATGCGTGACTGACACAACTTCCCAAGATAATCAAAGCCAGCTTTCCTTTGAACCAACCCAACTGTGGCCCCCAAATCTTTGAAGGTAGGGAGCATCTGTTCACTTATCACCGGGCTCTAATAGTGGGTTTCCGTGCGGCCGCTAGGCGACCAACTAATTAGGCCAAGGTAAGAGAGATTATTCAAGGGCCTGAAGAACCTCTCTCTATGTTTCTAGAGAGAATTATGGAGGCATATAGAAGATACACTCCTTTCAATCCTCAGGCAGAGGATCAAAAGTCATCTGTCACAATGGCCTTTATTGGGCAAGCTGCCCCGGATATTAAAAGAAAGTTAAAATGCTTAGATGGATTACAAGATATGACTTTGAGAGATTTAGTCAGAGAAGCTGAGAAGGTATACTTTAAGAGAGAAACTGAGGAAGAGAAGGGAACAAAGGGAGGATAAAAGAAACAAAAGACAGACTAAGGCGCTGACTAAGGTCCTGGTCACAACAACAAATAGGCCAGAAATTAAGAAACAGGGAGACAGGAAGGGATACCTGGGCCCACGCCAGAGGCCACTCCTTGCCTCAGATCACTGTGCCTACTGTAAAAAAAAGGACACTGGGCCAAAGAGTTTCCTAGAAAGAGACAGCCACTCCTGCCAGCCATTCTGACTCTTGAGGATGACTCCAAAAGTCGGGGCTAACATCCCCTCCCGGAGCTCAGGGTAACTTTTGAAGTGTAGGGGACCCCAGTAAACTTTGAAGTGGATACAGGGGCAATATACTCAGCCCTCAAGGCCCCATTGGGCCATCTATCAAATAAAAGGTCTCTAGTTCAAGGGGCAAATGGCAGTAAGTATCGGGCTTGGACAACTAAGAGGACCATAGACCTGGGAAAAGGAAAATCCATCAATCCTTCCTAGTAATCACAGAATGCCTGGCCCCATTGATGGGCAGAGATCTGCTCACCAAGCTCTGGGCCAAAATAACTTTTAACCCTGAAGGCAACCAAGTGGGATTTCTAAATCCTTCAGTAAAAACTCCTATAGTCATGGCTCTAACTATGTCAGTAGAAAATGTACATCAACTCACTCAACTTTGTTCAAAGAAACTGCAGGCATTCCTGAAGGATCAAGAACAGAGTTTTCCACTGACCAAATCACAGCAAAAGGACTGAATGGGTAACAAAAGCCTGTCGGGTCCATCAATTGGTTTATGCTTACCCTTCCAAGCTTCCTGGAGGAAAGCACCTAGGAGGAAAAAGACCAGGACAATTCTGGGAAGGGAACTTTACTGAAATTAAGCATGCAAGGTATGGACTTAAATATCTCCTAGTCTTTGTAGATACATTTTCAGGATGGATTAAAGCCTTCCCCACCAAAAAAAAAGAAAGAAAGAAAGAAAGAAAGAAAGAAAGAAAGAAAGAAAGAAAGAAAGAAAGAAAGAAAAAGAAAGAAAGAAAGAAACAGCACAAATGGTGGTCAAGAAGATCCTGGAAGATTTTTTTCCAAGATACGACCTGCCTAAGGTAACAGAGTCTGATAATGGACCTGCATTCATGACCCAGGTACGTTAGGGGTTAGCCAGTACCCTGGGGATTACATTGTGCTTATAGACCACAGAGTGCAGGACAGGTAGAATGAATGAATAGAACCATTAAAGAGACCTTAATGAAATTAAGCTTAGAGACCGACATAAAAGATTGGACAATGCTTCTGCCTTATGCAATGTTTCATGCAAGAAATTCTCTCTCTGTTTCTTTGTGTAACCTCACCCACTATGAAATTCCCTATGGGGCCCCTATTCCAGTAAGGGACCTAACCCCAACTCTAAGACCTAACGATCCCTTCCACACCACCATGCTTGACAGACTTACAGCTGTTGAAAGAACTCAGCGATACCTGTGAAAACAGCTGGCCACTGCCTACCAACCTGGAGATGAGGGGACTCCACATCAATATCAAGTAGGAGACTTTGTCTATGTAAGACAACATCAGGTGTCATCCCTGGAACCCCACTGGAAAGGACCATACCAGGTTCTACTTATAACACCTACAGTGGTAAAGGTAGACAGAATCACTTCCTGGATCCTGGCCTCTCATCTCAAGCCTGCACCCTGTCCAGACTCTGCCTGGAAACTGGAAGAGACTGGTAACCCTTTCAAATTGTGTATTCGCCAGGTGGATGAAGCTATAGAGTCTCTCCTTGACCACCAGTAGTTCTAACCCTCATCAGCCCTTTCAGCAGCAATGGCTGATCACAAATCATACTGGAGAAGAAGTATAATCTATCTCACATATAGCCCACTTTGGGACCTGGTGGCCATTTCTCCACCCAGACATTTGTTAGCTGGCTATAGGTCTTTCCTATTAGGATATCCCTGATGAAGAGGATACCACTAAAATTCCATTAAATACCTTTTGTACCATAAATAATGGAAACAAACATTATGGATGTCGGGACAGGTAAGCCAGGTGCAGGTTGGCTAGCCTAGATTACTATGTTTGCCCGGCAGACAATCAAAGCCACAAACAGCAACAGCTGTGTGGAGGAAAAGCCAATTTCTTCTGTAAGTCATGGGGATGTGAGCATACAGGGGCTTCCTGATGGAACCCGAACTCCTCATCAAATTCTGTACACAGCATTGGCCATATGACCAATTAGATAACCAAAACCCATGGCCCCCAGAGGGGTCTCTAGATCCTCAAATACTGTGTGACCTTTTTAACTTCTGCAAGTGCTCAAAAGGGTAAAAGGAGATTCCCCTATGTGGAGGCCTTTTCCCTCCTTCACTCACATCCTGAACTATGCTTCTCCAATAGATCCTCACCCTCAGCCTTCATCTCCAGACTATCTGCTGTCACTCCAAACTCAGCAACCTGATTTCTTCCCTTCAATTACTAGATCAAAAACCCAAACCAACACCGGTTCTCAGACCATTGCCCCCTGGCTGAGAAGCAGGTACTGAGGTACCCCTCCACCGACTCACTCCTCTCTTCTCTTGTCACTGCCCGCACTGGGTCCCACCAGGTCCTCTTTCCAGCTAACCCATAGCTCAAACCAGCTGAGGAGAGCCCTCAGACCCTTATCCAAATGTAATGAAAATGGCCTTTAAAGTTGCTCTTTCATCACTGAAAACAGGTTACTAAAAATTTAAAGTCCCTCACAGGCTTTGTGGATACTCACTCCCTTCTTCCCCTCTGCTCTACCTGTTCTACTGCTCAAGTTTTGTTGCTAGGAATATCCCAAACCCCTTTCCCATTATTCTTTTACATCTCTCCTTTCTCATTCTCAGATCCATGAAGCTGCTCTAAGCCCCGACTTCTCTGTCTCCCCCCTCTGTACCAGGCCCACAGAAAAGTTTTCACTGACCTTCTCCAGGAGTCTTCACCATGGCTGACTTTAGGACTTTCAGCAAAAAAGTCCCTATAAACGATTTCAGTGTAGATAACCTTCCTTATTTAATGTTGCCCTGTTCCACTTGGCCACTGGCTAAAAATAATCAGCACTCCTAAGCTAGACACCCCCTTACTAGTTTTTCACAAAATATGTGAACAATTCCTCTGGCCTTGAACTGGGGCTTCACAGAGATGGCAACATTTCTAAGATAAAGAAGTTACCATCTGGGCTCCATGGTAACAGCTGGCAGGGGGAAAAAAAGAAAGGGAAGTAAAAGCTCTCCCCCACCCAGTTGTCCTTGAAAAGTTAACTTGCCCAGAACAGAGGAAAAAAAAAAACAGAAACAAAAACAGCTTTTTGTGAACTTCTGCAGAGTGTGATCTTCTTAGCCACTTCTCTTACATGTTGGGTACAAAATTCTGAAACTACCTAAACTTGGAATTCAGAAGATTAATTGATTACAACCGAAGCAATGCCCTCTGAATCTGGGTGCAACCAAATAGGACTGTTTCACTGTCTTTGGTGCTATCTTAGGTGCCTTGCCTTGTCCGTCCCTACAACAGTATAATTCTATATACTAAAACATTGTTGATGTTTTCATGAGATGAAAAACGGATGTGATTAATTGTGTAATGGTGCATATGTTACCCAGAATGCTCTATCATGACGCAGGTTCATTTGAAGATCGAATAGGTGGGACATACAACCCGGTTTCACTGGGAACATATGTCCCTCACTTTAGCCATCCTATAAAGAATAGGAGTTGCCACAAGGGTGGGCACAGGAACCACTGCCCTGGTCCATGGGACACAACAAATGACCCAGTTAGAAGCAGAAATAGACCAAAACTTAAATATACTAGAAACCTCCATAACAGCTTTGCAGGAATCTTTAACCTCTCTCTCTGAAGTTCTTTTACAGAACAGTTGAGGGTTGGACCTCCTCTTCATGAGTGAAAGGGACCTTTGTGCTGCATTGAGGGAGGAATGTTGTGTGAAGTTGTCAGAAGCCAGTGGTGAGCTACTACCTGCTTTATCAGGAAAGGCCCCTCTTCTTAGCTTTCCTGTCTTTTGGCCATCCTCACATCAGTAGGTACCAAGAAAGACAGACTCTGTCCTTGGTAAATCCAAAAAAAGTGAGACCACTGGGACTGGGACTGGGACTGGTTGTGCTTGCCTGGCTTTCTGAATCCCACGTTTAGAGAGTTCCATCACCCAGGACGTTATGTGAGGTAACCTCAATCAGGAAGTGAATGAAGTCACTGCCTTGGCAACCACTTTGTCCTAAGAGTTGCTTCCAAGGGTCCCATGAGATGGAGGGTGCCCCTACTTCCTGTGACATTTTCACACGTTGGAATGGTATATCAACCATAGGCACCCGAGAACAGCTCTCCACACAGGCCTGGTTTGGTCAATCTTCTCTACATTAAGATGAAAGAGGCTGATAAAGACACATCCCTTCATTCTGACCAGGTTGTTTACCATGGAAGTTGAGTTTTCCTCCCTCAGGTCCTTCATAGCTGCCTACAACTTCTCCAGGGTATCATTTCTGCATGGTCCTTTGAGGATCTCAGCAGGTTGAAGATCCCCTACATTCCTGTAGTGTAAGACCAACTTTTTCCCTGCTATTCTGTAAAGTTACATTGAGGGAACAGTGTATGGTTAGGGTAATAACAGGTTTTATTTGGGATAGGAATCATTCTGCTGGATGAATAATGGTATTGGGAACCTGTGATATTTACAAGAATATATAGGTGAAATATAAGTATAAAAACAGAAATCTAGGTAAGATTTGAATCCCAGAAGAGCATTGGGCCCTTGATTGGGATACTTAGCTTTTAAATATCTTCTAAACAGATGTCTCAGATAAATCGATATACAATGGCATAGGACCTTGAAAATTGGATGATTGAATGTAGAAGAAAACATCCACTCATATAGGCATAGTTGGTAGGATTAGGAAGACAGTCAGTAGGTTTAGGAAGAAAAGTGAGTATAGGATTTGGACAAAAAGTTCTTTAGCAATAGGGTTTGCGGTAGAGAGTGAATGTAAATGTCACCACATGTGAAGAGTCAGACACAATGATGAACTGGGGAAAATATATGGGGAAGCAGATATCAATGGAGATATTAAGAAATCAGGCAAAGTATAAATTGAGTGATAGGATTAGACATTTTCAACAGGGTAGAGGTTGAGTATAAAATCTTAGAAAGAATCAAATATTTAGTCACCAATAGGATTGACATTTGAGAGAATTAGGCAATCTGGACATGGATATTGTTAGTAATCCATGCACACTTTCCATTTAGGCTTTGGCACAGTCATAAGTGTGAACTTTGCATTTTGTTTCCAGAATATTACTGTGATAAAGTGCATATGTAGATCAGGTGACATCAGTATTTCTTCCACCATTTCTGTGGGCAATATTTTGAAGGTGTATAAATTAGTATACGGTGTACAAATAGGTGTTCCCTGTGTCTAGGAATATAGATAAAATGAATGAATAGACCATACTGTGAATAAATAATATTACTGGTTCCAACTTTAAATATTGGATTGAATTGATATTTACAAATTTACAGGAAATCTTATATTGAGATACATACATTCATTACAACCATTTATACATCTAATGGTAATATTAGGTTTATGGTTTATCATGAAGAGTGTGTGAGTTTTGCTTTAAAAGTGATTATTGAAATCTAAAATAAAATGAAGTATCATGAAAAGACCAGTCAAAAAACATAGAGGAATACTTGTGTACTGAAGCAAGAAGTGATTAAAAGTGAAACAAAAGCCTATCAATTTACAAAATTGTGAATGAAATATATATCCTATGATGTGCATAAACTGAAGAAATAGTCATGTAACAGTGTTGAATAAAAATGAAGGTCAAAATACACATCATGTCCCATAGGAATCTACTTGCATTGATGTTAAAGTGGGTCAGTTACTGTAGAAAAATTAGGACTTCTATGCACCATTCACTGAATTTTGATTTCAGTACTAGGATACAATATGTATTTAAGGTGGATGAATATTTCTGAAAATAACTTTGTGAACATTTGGTTATAAATCCACATTCATGAACATGAATGCATTTAGGGATTGTATAATAAGACACATATATTTTACATTCTGAAAAATCTGGAGAGTGTGTGTGTGTATATATATATATATATATATATATATATATATATATATATATATATATATATAAAGAGAGAGAGAGAGAGAGAGAGAGAGAGAGAGAGAGAGAGGCATTAAAAGGTAGCAATATATATGCCAATCGAAATTCATCATGAAATATATAACATCCACAGATCCAAAACTATTCATTTTACTGAACATGGATTTATGTATTATATTGTTCAACTAGGAAGCTCACCCATAGTTTTAATTTTCAATTCCAACAACGTTTAGGAGGAGTGACCTCTTCTAAAAATTTGTATCTGCCAAGTCAGCCATCTAACAAAAATGTACATGTGATACCAGGTAGGATTCTATATGTACATTCAAAAATACATGTGCTGAATAGCCTACAGATAAAGGGAGATAGGAATTCACATATTTGTTAACTATAAAACACATGGAGAACTATTTCAATTTAAAATTGACTAGATTTATAACACCTACCCTTTATCATGCAAAAGGTAAATCCAACTATACACCATGCCTCTCTAACCTGCTTGTATTTCTATTCTGTTTGGGTTCTTTTTCTCCATCACTTTAGGATTGCTGCAATCTGGCTGGGCACAATTCAGGAGCCACTTGTCAAAAGAAACTAAAATTACTTTTAGAACCACACATGACTAAAAATTAGCTCCTCGGGAAAAACCCTCAGAGCCCAACTGCCACTACTGGCTTCCCACAAGCTCTCAACCTCCACACTCCTTCTCTTGAGGTCGATTGGCTGGGTCGTGTGGGCAGAGCCCAAAAAGTCCCACAATGAGCAGCTCCGTTGTCTGAAAGGGTGGGGAAACAGCCCAATGGCATTACCACAGAGGAGCCAATCAGCTAGATATTGCTGGGGCTGCTGTGAGCCAATCATCAGCTTTCAGTCTGAAAGGGTGGGGAAACTGCTCAATGAGCATCTCCAATGAGCATCACCGCAGAGGAGCCAATTAGCTTGATGTTGCTGGGGCCGCTGTTAGCCAATCATCAGCCGGCAGTCTGAAAGTTTGTTTGGCCCCTTGGGCTGTGCCTCTCAACACCTCCCCCTCTCTGTTTAAACAACAAGCATGTGGCTTAGGGACCATGCCTGCCTTAGGTTGTCCAATAGTACATATGGTGCTTACCCATTATCGAATGAGCTGACCTCAAGGTATCAGCCTCCAGTCTTAGATTGGTACCATTGCAATTGGATCTTACCCGTCACTAGCTACAGGTCCAGTATACAGTCACACCTGTGGAGAGGTCTTTGTACCAGCGGGGGGTGAGGTTCTTTGTCTCACCTCTGTTGGCCCCCAAATTTTAGCTGAACGACCATGACAGCAGAAGGGAGGAAGATACACCAAGCCAATTGACGGCTCCTTTTGGAAAAATTGTACCACCGATGACATCATCAGCAAAAATACCCCAACACTACCACAAGTCAATTCACCAACATATTGTTCACAATGCATGCAGGTGAGTTCACAATGCATACAGGTGATACATAGTCGAGGCAAGTTCTGCAAGCAGTTCAGTGATGGCTATTGCAGAAGCTGTAGATTGGTTTTATCTTTGTCTTTACAGGCACTGGGATGAAGATAGGAATTTTGGCAATAATGGCCAAAGAAAAATTATGTAACATTCCAGAAGGTACTAAAAGAAAACAATTTTCTTAACAATTTACATTGTCTTGAAGAGAATTATTAAATATAATGAAAAGAAAAGGTGAAAGTAAACAAACAGATCTGTTAACCTCCTTTTTTGTACACATTTTAAAACAATCCTCAACAGGTGTTTACCCAATTTAAATTAAAACATTTACATCAAGTGTATAAAAATATATTTGGATCCATTTTTTCATGAGCGCTCATCATATATGATATATGGACATACGTACATTCAAACATATAACAAAAAACACAAGTGTGCACACGTAATATAATACATACAACACATAACATAAGAGTAAAGGCCTTATAACATTTTACAGGTGAAATCTCCATTGCAATGTCTAAAAACTCTATAGTCCAAAAATAGATCTGATCAGCAAAACATTAACCTAGGTTTGTATGAGCTCAAAAACCAAAATAGAACTTCATGACATGGGAAAGGGTAATAATAAAATAGATATTGAAAAAAGCATCCTGGATTTGTCACAGATGTAAGAATAGCCAAACTGGAGTTCTGGATATCAGCTGTTATGGATTTGAGCCAAATCATATTCTTTTAATCTGTAGAAATCGCTTTAGTTAGTCTCTCTGGAATCCAAATCGGCTGCTGTTCTCCCTGTGGAAACACACAAACAGACCTCCAACTCCAGACAATTACTGGGTCAGGACATTTCCATTGTCCTGTTAGAATATCCTTCCAAAGTACCTTGGGCTTATGTACATTTTTTGGACACATATGCCTTTCCACAGGAATAAGCCCTGATGAATCCAAATTTCCAAAGTTTAGAGTAAAAAGGGTTATTTTAAGTTTATCTTTGGGGAATATATACCCCTTCCCAATTCCTTTTTTTTTTTGTTGTTTAATTAGTACGTTTTAATAGTTTGATGAGCTCATTTAACTATGCCTTGTCCCTGCGGATTGTATGGGATTCCTGTTATATGAGTAATGCAAAATGATGAGCAAAATTCTTTAAAAGAGGTAAAAGTATAACCAGGGGCAACATCTGTTTTTAACTGTTTTGGAATGCCCACAGTGGCAAAATTTTGTAAGCAATGAGCTATAACATCTTTAGTTTTTTTTCTCCGGCATGAAGGGAGTCCATCAAAAATTCAGAAGAAGTATCAACTGTAACATGCAAATATTTTAATTTTCCAAATTCTGGCAAGTTTGTGACGTCCATCTGCCAAATATGGTTAGGTATCAATCCTCTAGGATTGACTCCAAGATTAACTTGTGGTAAAATGGTCACACAATTTTGACATTGTTTTATTATTTGTCTAGCTTGTTCCTTAGTTATTTTAAAGCGCTTATGTATAGTATTAGCATTGACATGGAATTTTTTATGAAAATTTGTAGCTTCTTCTACTGTAGAGAAAATATGTATGTCATGCGTAGTTTTATCTGCTAAATCATTACCCAAACTAAGGGCTCCAGGCAATCCTGTATATGTCCTGATATGCCCTATAAAGGACGGATCTTTTCTGTCCCAGATTAGACTTTGTATAGTGGAAAGAAAAGAGAAAACAGGAGAGGAAGGGGAAATTTGTTTCTTCCTAAGATTATATATTCAAACTCAACCCTGTTGAAAATGCATAATCATATCACTCACTTTATACTTTGCCTGATTTCATAATGTCTCTAAAGATATGTGGTTTCCTGCATATTTTCACCAGTTCACCATTGTGACTGACCCTTCACATGAACTTATGTTCACTTTCACTCTCTAACCACAACCCTAATGCTCCAGAACTTTTGTTCCAAATCCTATACTCACTCTTCTTCCTAAACCAACTCTGTACCTAATTCTACCTACTATCCGTTTTTTACTGGATGTTCTCTTCAACATTCAATCATCCAAGCTACAAGGTCCGATGCCATTGTATATCTATTTATCTGAGACATCTGTACACAATGTAAATCAAAGTTAAGTATCCCAATCAAGGGCCCAATGCCCTTCTGAGCTTCAAAATTACCTAGATTTCGGTTTTAATTCATATATTTAACCTCTATATTTTTATAAATATCTCAGGTTCCCAATACCATTATTCATCCCGCAGGATTATTCCTAACTCAAATCAAACATTTTATTAGCCCTAAGAATACACTGTTCTATCAACCTAAATTTAAAGAAAAGCAGGGACAGAGTTGGTCTTACAATACAGGAATGTAGGGGATCTTCCACCTGCTGAGAACCTCCAAAGTCCATGCAGAAATGAATCCTGGAGAAGATATAGTCAGCTATGAAGGATCTGCGAGAGCAAAAGTCATCTTCCATGGCAATCACCCTGGTCAGGATGAAGGGATGTGTCTGAATCAGCCTCTCTCTTCTTAATGTAGAGGAGATTGACCAAACCAGGCCTGTGTGGATAGCTATTCCCGGGTTCCTAAGGTTGACATACCATTCTAACTTGTGAAAGTTTCAAAGGAAGTAGGGGAAGCCTCCATCTAATGGGACACTTGGAAGCAACTATTAGGACAAAATGGTTTACAAGGCAGTGAATTTATTCAGTTCCTGAAGGGAGTGACCTCACCTCACTTTCTTGGTGATGGATCTCTCTGAACTTGGGATACTGGAAACCAGGCACATAGAGCCAGTCCCAGTCCCAGTCCCAATGGGCTCACTTGTTTGGATTTACCAAGGACAGAGTCAGTCTTTCTTTGTACCTACTGATGTTAGGATGGCAAAAGCAAGGAGAGCTCTGAAGAAGGGCCTTTCCTGAGAAAGCAGGTAGTGGCTAAACACTAGCTTCTGACAACTTAACAGAGTTGGATAAGGAGAACAGAACTGAGACAGGACAGGACTTTTCAGGGGAAAATTGTATGGCCCACCAGTCAGAGGACACTCCGTAGAGTCACAGACCTACTTGGGGGAAGGAGGTGCCAATATGGGTGTGGTTTTGGGTTTATGATTTTGTCTCATGTTCTGAGAATAGGTAGGAAAGGTGGTTTGTTTTTTGGGGTTGAACTGTTTCTAGTAAGACGTTTGACAAGGCGAGTGTTTCTATGTCTGTGTATCCCACTATGTCCGTGGTTGTAGACATTAGAAAAGAGAATGCATCAATGGATTTGTCCTGTCTTGTAGAAAGCTTCCCAGCATTCATCCTGCCCAATTAATGAATGGATTGCAGCTTTCCTTAAGGATGGGCAACACCAACGATCTTAGTAATTTTCAATTTTCTTTCTGAATTCTCGCCAATCTCCAGAATAGGCTCATGGTTTTGTGTCCAAGATATGTACCACCTCCAAGCTCTGTGACATGGCCATGTACTGGATAGATGAAGGGAATGGCGAGCATCTCAGAAAACGCAGATATCAGTGTGACCAGTAAACTCTCAGTGGAGAAACCCTTCTTTGAGCCTTTTGCTTACATAATGTTCTGTTGCCTTGAATGTCAAGAAGTTCTTTGTTTCGGACCACCCCTTTGTGAAGCCTGAAGAAAACAGTTTTCAGATCTAAATGAATGGGCATAACCTGTGGCTCTTTGCTTACTTGCTTTGGAAATGGATGTGTCTGAATCCAACTCTATGCCCTGTGTGAGGCTGTGTCTTAGATTCTCTGCAACTGATAGATCTAAAGAAAGATCCCATGTGTGCATCCAAAACCAAAATGGCCAAAAGAGCAGTCATTGTGGGTGAAGTTTCTCTCCGTCCTCTGTAAGGTTCTTGACGTCCATCAAGTGAGAATTGGGATCCTTTGGGTCAAATGAGTTTTTCAAAGCACTGCAGATGTGGTTGGGTTTTCTTATGACTGAAATTCACATAAAGAATCTACACCTGACAGTCAGTAGGCCTCAAATTGCAGAAGAAGATCAGTATTAATGGCAGGTGTATTTGATCAATCCTGGTTCACTGGAAGGGTTTCCAGGCCACCCTGACTTTAGGCAAATTAGCGGCAAGGGAGCATGTTTTGGACACTGTCTTGGGCTATGCCCCTCATGGAAACGTCCAGCCAGAGGTTATGATGAGTGTCTATATGGAAGAAGATGAGGGCCATTGGGGAGTGTTTTGGTTTTAATTGTGGTCATTTGTGTGGCATTTGGAAGAGATGACTGGGTCCACCTGGGCTTGAACTCTGGTGTGATTCCCCTTAGAGACTGAGTTCTGGAACAGAGCTCAGAGAAGTATTGCCATTAATTGTGTTGGGATTTTATGAGACCACCCATAAGAGTCGCCCTTTAAACTGAGATCTAGCATTGAAGTGCTCTGTCCCATAATGAAAGATCCACAAACAGTGAAAGCAATGACACATGAAACAGACAAGACAAGACAATAAAGACAGGCAATGGACGTCCAACACTGAGATCAGGACTGAGTAGCCGGCAATAACCAATGGGCTGGCAATACCGAATCCAAAACAAAATATCACTGAGTCGAGGAATCTATTATAACTAAATTTCCCAAGTCCTCTGGGGCGTCCTCCAGGAACGTGGCCTGTGGCTCTGTGACACGTCTGTCAGCCACTGTCGGAGAGAGCTCACACTCTTCATCAATAGCCATTTTAACAAGTCCTAACCTGAAACCTGAAACCAGGAATAGGAGACTTACTTACCCCAAGAGTAGCCCGTTGGGGTCTCTCATCCGCCGCTGCCAGATATCAGTGGTAACTTCATGTGTAAAGGTCGGGCGTGCATTGGAGGAAGAGACCACCAAGAAACTGACTCATGAAACAGCAAAGGGTTTATTGGAGTTCCAGCATGCTGGGGCTCAGAGCTCACTTGAATACAGCAGAGAGCCCTGAGAAGAGCTTGAGCAGAGCTTATATACTTTCCTTGCCGAGGGCAAGGAGGGAAGTTTATTGATGGGTCAGTGGGAGTGGGCAGTTTGCATGCAACCAGGTGAGAGAGTAAATTCTGCAGTTTGAAAACTGGGGACAGCACATTCTGGGAACAAGATTAGCAAACAGTTCTCAAGATTTCAACAGTGTTTTGTTAAGCATAGAGAAAAACAGGAAGTGACAAGTACCTATTTAATTAACCATTCAATAACAACTATACCTTTTTAAATGGATGTTCTCATCTACATTCAATCTTCCAAGGTACAGGGTCCTATGACATTGTATATCAATTTACCTGAGACATCTGTGCAGAACGTAATTCAACGCTAAGTATCCCAATTAAGGGCCCAATGCCATTCTGGGATTCAAATCTTACTTAGATTTCTGTTTTCCTACATATATTTCAACTATATATTCTTATACATATCGCAGCTTCTCAATAGAATTATTCATAAACAGAATGATTCCTAACCCAAATCAAACATGTTATTAACCCTAACCCTACAGTGTTCCCTCAATCTAACTTTAAAGAAGAGCACGGACAGAGTTGGTCTTATAATACAGGAATGTAGGGGATCTTTCACCTGCTGAGAACCTCAAAGGTCCATGGAGAAATAAGCCATGGAGAAGATGTAGGCAGCTATGAAGGACCTGAGAGAGCAAAAGTCATCTTCCATGGCAAACAACCTGGTCAGGATGAAGGGATGTCTCTGAATCTGCCACTCACACCCTGTGAACTGCGCCACTTCACAGGTGAATAATGAGTTAGAACGACAAAAAATTATCTTGTTAGGATCTTACAGAAAAATGGGTGTGCACCGAAACCTAGAAGAATGATTTCCACCAATGAGGTCCGGTAATTGAGTCTCAAACACGAGCCAAATGTGCGACCGGAGATCCGGGCTGACAAATCTGTGTGGCCTGCCCCGTGGCTAGAGACAGCAGGGCACCACCTAGAAGCGACCAGCCGGCAGGGAGAAACGTTGCTGCAGATTCTGTGGAATCCTGCTGGCTGACCTCCAACTGAGCCCCGGGCTGAGTTTGGGATTTCAAACGGGGAAGGAAGTGCTACAGTTCTATCCCCCCACAATAAAAACTCCACCAAGGAAACCAACGGTCACCATCTTGGAGAGCACAAGTAACCACCGCCACTCTCCAACAGATTGCAACAATAAAACAGGTTTGTGTTACTCAGCTCATCTCCCATACAGCAGGGAATTCACATAAAATCTCTCTTAGGCTTTCCATTGGAGAGATTATCAGAGAGAGCCTGCATAAAGACGTTGGGAAAACTACAGGCACCTCACCTTCAACTTCCCCTCCCATCAGCGGCGAAAACGAAACCTGTCTAGCCAGAGCTGGGAGAGGGCAAGAGGAAAAAATCAAAACAATAGAGTGCCGGGGTTCCCCATAGACACCATCCACACCCAAGAAACGGCAGGCCCAGAGGACAGTATGAGCTGCCGAGAGGCATCACTCAGGGGAAATCTGGTCTAGCACGAGAAACCAGGACTAGCAGGAGATAACAGGGGACTAGAGGCCAGGCCCGCGTGACTGGGTGGCTGGAGAACGCCCGCCCACTGGTCACAAACAGCCCGCTGCTGGTGCGACTGGGTGGCTGGTGCCCGCCTGCCTACCAGCGACCAATCGCCCGCTGGCTGCATGTGCAACTGGGTGGCTAGAGATCTCCCGCCCACCAGTGACAGCCCACCCGCTGACTGTGTGACTGGACAGCTGGAGACCGCCCGCCCGCCGGCGACCGGGAGTTGAAAACAAACAGAGACAGATCAGTCCCAGCCCACTCCCATTTGAACACCCTGGCAAGGAGCCTGGGGCCCGCCATAGCAGACAGGTGACATCACTGGAGCTCGGCCATCGCAATTCCTTCCAAGCAGAATTCACTTTAGCAGGCATAGTCTACCAACACAAAGGAGAGACAACAGATATATTAAACCAAAACAAATCTATAGAATAGAGCAGAAAAACAGCAATCAAATAGAGATGGAAAACAACGTGAACATCATGAAAAAACAAAGGAAAAAAATGTGTACAAACAATGCAGGACAACTTAATTCTACAGGAGGACCTAGAATCATCAGAAACAGGGATAGGGAAAAAAACTCAAGGCTTACCTAACTCAGATGGAAAGGGATATTAGAGAATACATGAATCAGCAAGTCCTAGCAATAAAAGTATATTTTGAAAATGAATTAAACAAATTCAAATGGCAAAGAACAAGCTTTACCAGGAGATAGAGATCTTAAAAAAAATCAAACAGTAATCCTAGAAATGCAGGAAACTATTAATTAAAACTCAAACAAGAATATTACAAATAGACTAGATCAAATAGAAGTCAGAACATCAGATAATGACGACAACGTTTATCAACTTGAAAAGAATATAGTCAACACAGAAAAGATGCTTAAGTCCCAAGAGCAGTCTATTCAAAAGATATGGGATATCATAAAAAAAACAAATTTCACAGTCATCGGAATAGAAGAAGCCATAGAGATTCAAACCGAAAGAATGGACAACATATTAAATGAAATAATTCTAGAAAACTTCCCAGAGATGAAAGATGGAATGGATTGCCAAATCCTTGAAGCCTACAGGACCCCAAACATTTAAAACCATAATAGACCAACTCCAAGACATATAATTATGAAGATAGCCAAAATACAGAACAAGGAGAGAATATTAAAAGCTACGAGAGAAAGGAGGCGGATTACATTCAGGGGTAAATCAATTAGATTAACGACTGATTTTTCATCACAAACTTTGAAAGTGAGAAGACCCTGGAACAATGTATTTCAAACACTGAAAAATAATGAATTCCAACAAAGAATACTGTATCCAGCAAAATTAAGCTTCAGATTTGACAATAAAATTAAAATCTTTCACAATGAATAAAAACTAAAAGAATTCACACCCATAACACCAGCACTGCAAAGGATTTTGGGCAAAATACTACAAGAAGAAGAATTGAAAAATAGTGCCCCAAACTAACAGTGGGAGGTATCTCAGTAAAGGGGGAGGAAAATAACCAAAAAGTAAAAACTAGCCAAACTAAAATAAATAAATAAATTAACATGAATGGATGTACAAATCATATTTCAATTGTAACCTTAAATGTTAATGGCCTAAACTCACCATTCAAGAGACATAGGGTAGTAACCTGGATCAAAAAAACAAATCCAACAATATGCTGCTTTCAGGAGACTCATATGATAGGTAAAGACATACACAGGCTGAAAGTAAAAGGTTGGGAAAAATCATACCACTCACAGGGCACACGGAAGCAAGCAGGAGTGGCCAAACTCATATCAAATACAATCAACTTCAAACCTACATTAATCAAAAGGGATAAAGAAGGACACTATATAACGTTAAAAGGAACCATCCACCAACATAACATAACAATTACCAATTTGTATGCAGCAAACAAATGAGCTGCCACACTCATAAAACAAACTCTTCTCAAGTTCAAGAGTCAAATAGACTACAACATAATAATTATAGGTGACGTCAACAGACCGCTCTCACCATTAGACACATCCTCTAGACAAAAACTGAATAAAGAAACTATAGAACTCAACAGCACAATCAATAACCTAGACTTAACCGACATATATAGAATATATCAACCATCATCAAGTGGATACACCTTCTTATCAGCAGCAGATGGATCCTACTCAAAGATAGACCATATATTAGGTCATAGGGCAACTCTTAGTAAATATAAAGGCGTGGAGATAATACCATGCACCATATCAGATCATAATGAAATGAAACTGGAAATCAATGATAAAAGAATGAAGGAAAAATCCTACATCACATGGAAAATGAACAATATTCTACTGAATGATCAATGGGTTACAGAAGACATTAAGGAGGAGACAAAAAAATTCTTAGAGACAAATGACCATACAAACACAACCTACTGTAATCTATGGGACACAATGAAAGCAGTTTTAAGAGGAAAATTCATTTCTTGGAGTTCTTTCCTCAAAAAAAGAAAAAAACAACAACAAATAAATGAACTCACACTACACCTCAAAAACCTAGAAAAGGAAGAGCAAAACAACAGCAAATGTAGTAGACGACATTAAAATAAGAGCAGAAATCAACGAAATTGAAACAAAAAATCATTGAAAAAATTGATAAACTAAAAGTTGGTTCTTTGAAAAAATAAATAAGATTGACAGGCCCTTAGCCATGATAACGAAGAGAAGAAGAGAGAGAACTCAAATTATTAACATAGGGGGTGAAAATTGCAATACCACAACAGACACTACAGAAATATAGAAGATAATTAGAAAGTATTTTGAAACCCTATATTCCAATAAAATAGAAGATAGTGAAGATATCAATAAATTTCTTAAGTCATACGATCTGCCCAGATTGAGTCAGGAAGACACACACAATTTAAACAGACCAATGACAAAGGAAGAAATAGAAGAAGCCATCAAAAGATAACCAACGAAAAAAAGCCCTGGACCGGATGGGTAAACAGCGGAGTTCTACAAAACCTTCAAAGAAGAATTAATACTGATTCTTTTCAAGCTCTTTCAAGAAATAGAAAAAGAAGGAGCTCTTTCAAATTCATTCTATGAGGCCAAAATCACCCTGATCTTGAAATCAGACTAAGACACTTCAAAGAAACAAAACTACAGACCAATATCTCTAATGAACTTGGATACAAAAATTCTCAATAAAATCCTGATGAATCGAATACAAAAGCATATCAAAAAAAATTGTGCACCATGATCAAGTAGGATTCACCCCTGGGATGCAAGGCTGGTTCAATATACGGAAATCAATAAATACTATTCACCACATCAATAGACTTAAAGACAAGAACCATATGATCATCTCGATAGATGCAGAAAAAAACATTTGACAAAGTACAGCATCCCTTTATGTTCAAAACACTAGAAAAACTAGGGATAACAGGAACTTACCTCAACATTGTAAAAGCTATATATGCTAAACCTCAGGCTAGCATCATCCTAAATGGAGAAAAACTGAAGGGATTGCCTCTAAAATCTGGAACAAGACAGGGATGCCCTCTATCACCACTTCTATTCAATTTAGTTCTTGAAATTCTAGCCAGAGCAATTAGACAATAGAAATTAAAGGCATAAAAATAGGAAAACAAGAACTTAAATTATCACTATTTGTGGATGACATGATAATATATATAACAGACCCAAAAGGGTCTACAAAGAAACTGCTAGAGATAATAAATGAATTAAGCAAAGATGCAGGATATAAAATCAACACGCATAAATCAAAGGCATTTATGTATATCAGGAGCAAAACTTCTGATATGGAAAGGAGGAAAACCACTCCATTCACAATATCCTCAAAGAAAATAAGATACTTGGAAATCAACCTAACAAAAGAGGTGAAAGATTTATATAATGAAAACTACAGAATCCTAAAGAGAGAGATAGAAGAAGATCTTAGAAGGTGGAAAAATGTACCCTGTTCATGGATAGGCAGAACTAACATCATCAAAATGGTGATATTACCCAAAGTTCTCTACAGGTTAAAATGGATGCCAATCAAAATCCCAATGGCATTTCTTGTAGAAATGATAAAGCAATCATGAAATTCATATGGAAAAACAAAAGACCCAGAATAGCAAAAGCAATTCTAAGCAGGAATTTGAATCTGGAGGTATAGCGATACCAGAGTTCAAACTGTACTACAAAGCAATAGTTATAAAAGCAGCGTGGTACTGGTACCAAAACAGGCAGGTGGATCAGTGGTAGAGAATAGAGGACACAGAAATCAATCCACAAAATTACAACATTCTTATATATGATAAAGAGGCTAAAAGCATATTGGGAGATGGATAGCATCTTCAACAAATGGTGCTGGGAAAATTGGAAACCCATATGCACCAAAATGAAACTGAATCCCTTTCTCTCGCCATGCACAAAAGTTAACTCAAAATGGATCAAGGAGCTAGTGATGAAATCAGAGACACTGCATGTGATAGAAGAAAAAGATGGCTATGATCTACATACTGTGGGGTCGGGCTCCAAATTCATTAATAGGACACCCATAGCCCAAGAGTTAATAACAACAATAAACAAATGGGACTTACTTAAACTAAAAAGTTTTTTCTCTGCAAGAGAAACAATAAGAGAGGTAAATAGAGAGTCTACATCCTGGGAACAATTTTTTACCCCTCACACTTCAGATAGAGCTCTAATATCCAGAATATACAAAGAACTCAAAAAATTAAACAATAAGATAACAAATAACCCAATCAACAAATGGGCCAAGGACCTGAACAGACACTTCAGAGAGGAGGACATACAATCAATCAACAAGTACATAAAAAAATTCTCACCATCTGTATCAGTCAGAGAAATGCAAATAAAAACCACCCTAAGATACCATCTCACTCCAGTAAGATTAGCAGCCATTATGAAGTCAAACAACAATAAGTGTTGGCGAGGATGTGGAGAAAAGGGTACACTTGTACACTACTGGTGGTACTGAAAATTGATAAGGCCAATTTGTAAAGCAGTATGGAGATTTCTTGGAAAGCTGGGAATGAATGCACCATTTGACCCAGCTATCACCCTTCTCGGACTAGAGGGTCTTAACAGAGCGTACTATAGGGATACTGCCACATCAATGATCATAGCGCCACAATTCACAATAGCTAGACTGTGGAACCAACCTAGATGTCCTTCAATAGATGAATGGTTGAAAAACTGTGGCATCTATACACAATGGAGTATTACTCAGCACTAAAAAATGGCAAAATCATAGACTTTGCAAGGAAATGGATGGCATTAGAGCAGATTATGCTAAGCTAAGCTAACCAATCCTTAAAAAAATGCCAAATGTCTTCTTTGATATAAAGAGAGCACCTAAGAACAGAACAGGGAGGAAGAGCATGAGAAAAAGACGAGTGGGGGGATAGAAAGGGGGAGAGAAGGGAAAGCATATGGAAATGGTAGGAGACCCTCAATGTTACACAAAATTACATATAAGAGCTTGTGAGGGGAAATGGGGGGAAAACAATGGAGAGAATTGAACAACAGCAGATGAGGTAGAGAGGAAAGATGGGAGGGGAGGGGAGGGGGGATAGTAGGGGATAGAAAAGGTAGCAGAATACAACATCACTATTATGCCATTATGTACAAATGTGAATGTGTAACCAATGTGCTTCTACAATTCGTATTTGGGGAAAAATGGGAGTTCATAACCCAATTGAGTCAAATGTATGAAAGATAATATATCATGAGTTTTGTAATGTTTTGAACAATCAATAAAAATAAATAAATAAATAAAGGTTTAAAATTGAGTGGCAAGAAATCAGCTAAAAAAGTGTTGAGATGCATTCATTTTGCTAAGCAGAAACTTTGTTTTGTGTAGTTGTATCTATCACAAATTTATTTTACCAGAAAACTGGCTTTTGAAAATACACTTAATTGAGATTAAAGGATAATCCACCTACCTTCATGAAAAATTCATAGCATTTCCTATATTTTTCATATTTCAATTTTTGGTAAATATTTTGTCATGGACCAGGTCTAGTCTTAGGCTATTCTTTCAGAATACTGCCTCATCTGATAAGTTGGTACAATGTGTTGGATTGTTCTTTTCATCTTTTATTTAATAGTTTCTAGCTGATAATGTGTATTTTTCATTATCTTTATTTGGACATACATACCCAACGATATCTTTGCATTTTATGTTTTACTGGGAAGAGACTCATCAAAAGCTCTGTATTATATGTATCAACAATCAAACATTTAGAGCATGCAATTATTCTTAATTTTGCATGAAAATATCTTTGTACCATTTACTTATAAAAATTTAGAACTATTAATAATGTCCCTACTGTAATAAGTAACTAATTACCAGAAAAATTAAACAATTCACTTTATATCAATTATGAATATGAAAAGTACTAAAATAAGTATTTGGCAATTAATGCATAATTGATAGAAATTGAAATCATAAGAAAGCCATTTAAAATGTCAGTGCATATGATCCTTAAATAATAGGTTGTTCAAAAAAATTTCTCTAATTCATAAGATATAATATGCCATATTACAGCGTAACGTGATAAAAAACATTAAATTATCAATATTGATAATAAAGAATGATACCTTTTTTCTTAAATATGTTTATTTGATTTTCATTGTAAGATGTTAATTCTGGAAGACTTCAGAATTAAGAAAGTCTTGGTGTATATTATTTCTAACAGGCTAATCAAAGTACTTTTAAATATATATGTATGTATATATATATATATATATATATATATATATATATATATATATATATATATATATATATATATAATACATAATATATGTAATGCATATGCATGAATATAGACACATATGTATAATAAATGTATTGTAATATATCTATCAGGTGATTATAATTATTAAATTTTTTAAAAAAAATAGTGACTATAAAAAACAGTCTCAAATTTAAATTTCATAGCATACAACTGTTTGTAATGCCATGAGAGAAAAATAGATATGGAGGAAAAACGAAAAAGGAAGAGAGAGAAAGGGAAAAATGAGGAAGAAAGTGAGTAAAGAAGAGGGAGAGGCGTGTTCGATGTTAAGACAAAAGTGGAGCGGCTGGGTTTGTGATTCAGTGTTAACATGTTTGCCTAGTATGTGTGAGGAACTGGGTTCTATTCTCAGCACCACATACAAATAAAGAAAATGAAGATCCATCAACAACTTAAAAAATAAAAAATAAAAAACTAGAAATATTACTAAAATCCCAAGCATTTATGAATGTTAAATAATAAAATATATGTTACATAGCCTTATGTAATTTCTAGACTCCCCAAAAAAGTCATTAAATGTTGGATTATTAGTGCTATAACTAAAAATCCATTGCTCTTTCCTCTACATTCTGTGGCATTCTAGTGCTAAAATAAATTGTAGTATAACACCAAAAAAAAAAAAAATCCTAATATTTCTACAGTAACTGACCCAGTTTAACATCAATGCAAGTAGATTCCTATGGGACATGATATGTACTTTGAAGTTTATTTTTATTCAACACTGGTACATTTCTATTTCTTGAGTTTATGCACATTATAGGATATATATTTCATCCACACGTTCACAAATTTATAGGCATTTATTTCACTTTCAATCACTTCCTCCTTCAGAAAACATGTATTCCTCCGTTTCTGACTGGTCTTTTCTTGAAACTTCTTTCCAAACACATTATTTTCGATTTCCATTATCACATTTGAAGCAAAACTCACACACCCCTCATAATAAACCATAACCCTAATATTACCATTAGATGTACAACTGGTTGGAATGAATGATTGTATATCAATATAAGATTTCTTACTTAGTTTCAGATATCAATTCAATCCATTATTTAAAGTGGAACCAGTTATATTATTTATTCACAATGTGGTATTTTCATGCATTATCTCTATATTCATAGACACAGGGTACACCTCTTTGTACCCCCAACACTAATTTATACGTCTTCAAAACATTGCTCCCAGAAATGTTGGAAGAAATACCCATGTCACCTGATCTACATATGCATTTTATCACTGAAATATTCTGGACACAAAAAGCAAAGGTCACACTTATGATTGTATCAAAGCTAAATGAAAAGTGAACATGGATTACTAAAAACATCCATGTCCAGGTTGCCTAATGCTCTCAAATGAAAATCCTATTGGTAACTACAAATTAGTTTCTTCCAAAGATTATATATTCAAACTCAACCCTGTTGAAAATGTCTAATCCTCTCACTCACTTTATACTTTGCCTGTTTTTGTAATGTCTCTATTGGTATCTGCTTTTCCACAGTTCATCATTGTGACTAAATCTTCACATGTTCTGAAACTTACATTCACACTCTAATCGAAATCCTATTGCTAAAGAACTTTTGGTCCAAATCCTATATTCACTCTTCTTCTTAAAACCTACCTACTATCTTCCTAATCATACCGACTATCACTTTTTGACTGGAGGTTCTCTTCTACATTCAATCATCCAGTTACAAGGTCTTATGCCATTGTATATCGATTTCTCTGAGACATTTTTGCAGAATGTAATTCAACGATAGGTATCCCAATCAAGGGCCCAATGATTTCTGGGCTTCAAATCTTACTTAGATTTCTGTTTATGTACATATATTTCACGTCTGTATTCTAATAAATATCACAGGTTCCAATAACATTATTCATCCAGCAGAATGGTTCCTAACCGAAAATGAAAATGTTATTAACCGTAACCATACACTGTTCCCTCAATCTAACTTTACAGAAGAGCAGTGACAGTGTTGGTCTTACAATACAGGAATGCATGGGATCTTCCACCTGCTGAGAACCTCAAAGGTACATGCAGAAATGATCCCTGGAGAAGATGTAGGCAGCGATGAAGGACCTGAGAGAGCAAAAGTCATCTCAATGGCAAACAACCTGGTAGAATTAAGGAATGTGTCTGAATCAGCCTCATTCTTCTTAATACAGAGAAGATAGACCAAACCATGCCTGTGTGGAGAGCTGTTTCCTGGTCCCTATGTTTGATATACGATTCGAACTTGTGAAAGTGTCACAGGATTTAGGGGCATCCTCCATCTCATGGGAACCTTGGAGGCAAATGTTAGGACAACGTGGTTTCCAAGGCAGTGACCTCATTCAGTTCCTCAAGGAAGTGACTTCACCTCACTTCCTTGGTGATGGAAGTCTCTGAACTTGGGATCCAGGAAGCCAGGCACCCAGAGCCATAACCCGTCCAAGTCCCAGTGGTCTAACTTGTTTGGATTTACGAAGGACAGAGTCAATATTTCTTGGTACCTACTGATTTGAGGATGGCCAAATGCCAGGAAACCTCTGAAGAGGGTCCTATCCTGATAAAGCAGGTAGTGGATCACCGCTGGCTCCTGACTACTTCACAGAGTTGGCAAAGTAGAGCAGATCTGAGACAGGACAGGCCATTTTGGGAGAACATAGTATGGCCCACAGTCAGAGGACACTCCGGATATGACAGACCTACTTGGGGGAAGGAGGTGCCTTTGCGGGTGTGGGTGTGGGTTTGTGGTTTTGTCTCATGTTCTGAGAATACGAAAGAAAGGCGGTTTGATTGGATTGTAGTGAACTGTTTCTAGTAAGTCGTTTGACAAGGCGAGTCTTTCTATGTCTGTGTATCCCACTGTGTCCGTGGTTGTCGACATTAGAAAAGAGAATGCATCAGTTGATGTGTTCTGTCTAGTAGAAAGCTTCGCAGCATTCATCCTGCCCAATTGATGAATGGACTGCGGCTTGCCTCATGGATGGGCAACACCTACTATCTGCCTAAGTTCCTGTTTTCTTCCTGAATTCTGGCCACTCTCCCGAATAGGCACATAGTTTTGTGTTTAAGATATGTACCACCTCAAGCTCTGTTAAATGGCCATGTACTGGACAGCTGAAGGGAATGGGAGAATATCAGAAAACTCAGATATCAGTGTGACCAGGAAAGTCTCAGTGGAGAAACCCTGCTATGGGCCATTCTCTTACTATGTATCTGTTTCCCTGAATGTCAGGAAGTTCTTTGCCTCAGGCCACCCTCATGTGAAGCCTGAAAAAAAGAGTTTTCAAATGAAAATGAATGGGCATCACCTGTGGCTCTTTGCTTAATTTCTTTGCAAAGGGATGTGTCTGAATCACCCTTTGGCCCTGTGTGCGGTTGTGGCTTAGATTCTCAGCCCCTGATGGATCTAAAGAAAGATCCGATGTGTGCATCCAAAACCAAAATTTCAAAAAGATCAGTTATGATGGATGAAGTCTCTTGCCTTTCTTTGTTAGGTTCCTGAACTACATCAAGTGAGAATAGGGATCCTTTGGTTCAAATAAATTTTTGAAAGCCCTGAAGAAGTGCTTGGGTTTTCTTATGACTCCAATTCACATAAAGAATCTATACCTGACAGTCAGTAGGCCTCAAATTGGAGAAGCAGATCAGTATTAACTGCGGTCTTATTTTATCACTCCTGGTTCACATGCAGGGTGTCCAGGCCACCATGACTTTAGGCAAATGAGCGGCAAAGGAGCTTATTTTGGACACTAACCCATACCCTACTAGACTCTGACTAGTAATCCTAACATGATGGAGAATAATAACCCCAACAGAATAGAAATACAAGAAGCTTTGAGGATTCATGTTGTATAGTTGTACTTGCCTTTTGCATTATATAGGGTAGGAGTTATAAATTTAGTCAATTTTTAATTGAAACAGTTCTCCATGTGTTTTTAAAGTTCACAACCATGTGAATTCCTCTCTCCCTTTCTCTGTAGCCTATTCAGAACATGTATTTTTATATGCACATTTAGAATCCTACCTGGTATCACATGTACATTCTTGAGAGGTTGCTGACTTAGCAGATACAAATTGTCAGAAGAGATCACTCCTCTGAATGCTGTTGGAAGTGAAAATTCAAACTATGGGTGACTTCCTAGTTGAACAACATTATACATAAATCCACGTTTAGTAAAATTAATATTTTTGGCTATGTGGATTATATATATTTCATGATATATATATATATTGCTACATTTTAATGTCTGTTTGAGTGTGTGTGTGTGTGTGTATAGATAGATAGATAGATAGATAGATATACACTCTCCAGATTTTTGAAAATATGAAACATATGTGTCTTATTATATACTCCCTAAATTCATTCATGTACATGTATGTGGATTTATAATCAACTTTTCACAAGATTATTTTCAAAAATATTCATCCACCTGAAATACATATTTGTTTCCTAGTACTAAAAACAAACTTCAGTGAATGGTGCATACAAATCCAAATATTTCTACAGTAACTGTCCCAGTTTAACATCAATGCTTGTAGATTCCTATGGGACATGATGTGTATTTTGACGTTCATTTTTTAACAAAACTGGTACATTATTATTTCTTCAGTTTATGCACATCATAGGATATATATTTCATTAACAAGTTCACAAATTTATAGGCATTTGTTTCGCTTTCAATAACTTCCTTATTCAAAACTCTTGTATTCCTCCAGGTTTCTTGTCTGGTCTCTTCATGAGACTTCTTTCCAAACTCATTATTTCTGAAATCCATAATCACCTTTGAAACAAAATTCACACACTCTTCATGATAATCCATAAGCCTAATATTAAAATAAGATGGATACCTGGTTGGATTGAATGATTGCATATCAATATAAGATTTCCTGTATATTTTCAGATATCAATTCAATCCATTATTTAAATTTAGAACTTGTTACATTGTTTAATCAAAGTTTTGTCTATTCATGCATTATCTCTATATTCCTAGACACAGGGTACACCCATTTGTAACGCCAGTACTAATTTATATATCTTCAAAATATTGCTCCCAGAAACGGTGGAATAAATACTTATGTCATCTGATCTACATATACATTTTATCACAGTAATTTTCTGGACACAAAAAGCAAAGTTCACACTTATGATTTTACCAAAGCCTTAATGGAAAGTGAGTATGCATTACTAAAAACATCCATGTCCAGGTTGCCTAACGCTCTCAAATGTGAATCCTATTGGTCACTACATATTTGTTTCTTCCTAAGATTATATATTTTACCTCAAGCCTGTTGAAAATGTCTAATCCTATCAATCACTTTATCATTTGCCTGATTTACTAATGTCTCTATTAATATCTGCTTTCCTACATATTTTCCACAGTTTATCATTGTGACTGACTCTTCACATGTGCTCACATTTTCATTCACTCTCTACCCGAAACCCTATTGCTAAAGAACTTTTGGTTTAAATCCTACACTCTCTCTGCTTTCTAAACCTACTCACTATCTTTCAAATAATACCGAGTATCCCTTTTTGACTAGAAGTTCTCTTCGACATTCCATCATCCAAGGTACAAGGTCCTATGCCATTGTACATCGATTTATCTGAGACATCTCTGCAGAACATAATTCAAAGCTAAGTATCCCAATCAAGGGCCCAATACCCTTCTGGGCTTCAAATCTTACCTAGATTTCTGTTTTCATTCTAATATTTCACTTTTACATTCTTGTAAATATTACAGGTTCCCAATACAATTATTCATCCTGCAGAATGATTCTTAACCCAAATCGAACCTTTTATTAACCCTAACCATACACTCTTCCCTCAATCTAAGTTTACAGAAGAGCAGGGACAGAGTTGTTTTTACAATACAGGAATGTAGGTCATCTTAAACCTGTTGAGAACCTCAAAGGTCCATGCAGAAATGATACCTGGAGAAGATGCAGGCAGCTATGAAGGAGTTGAGAGAGCAAAAGTCACCTTGCATGGCAAACCACCTGGTCAGGATGAAGGGTCGTGTCTGAATCAGTCTCTCTATTCTAAATGTAGAGAAGGTGGACCAAACCAGGCCTTTGTTGAGAGATGTTCCCGGGTGCCTATGGTTGATATACCATTCTAACTTGCGAAAGTGTCACAGGAAGTAGGGGCAGCCTCTATCTCATGGGACCCTTGGAACCAACTGTTAGGACAAAGTGGTTGCCAAGGGAGTGAACTCATTCAGTTCTTGAAGGAAGTGTCCTACCTCACTTTCTTGGTATTGGAACTCTCTGAAATTGGGATCCAAGATGCCAGACACCCAGAGCCAGTCCCAGTCCCACTCCCACTGGGCTCAGTTGTTTGGATTTACCAAGGACAGAGTCAGTCTTTCTTGGTACCTACTGCTGAGAGAATGGCCAAATGCCAGGACAGATATGAAGAGGGTCTTTCCTGAGAAAGCAGGTAGTGGCTCACCACTGGATCCTGACAACTTCACAGAGTTGGCCAAGGCAACCAGAACTGAGACAGGACTGGCCATTTCGGGGAACATAGTTTGGCTCAACAGACAGAGGACACACTGGAGAGTCAGAGACTTACTTGTGGGAAGGAGATGCCTTTGTGGGTGTGGGTGTGAGTTTGTGGTTTCTGTCTCATGTTCTGAAAATAGGTAGGAAAGGTGGTTTGTTTGGTTTGGAATGGACTGTTTCTAGTAAATCGTTTGACAAGGTGAGTGATTCTAGTTCGGTGTATCCCACTGTGTACGTGGTTTTGGACATTAAAAAACAGAATGCACCAATGGATGCATCCTGTCTAGTAGAAAGCTTCCCAGCATTCATCCTGCTCAACTGATGGATGGACTGCGGTGTGTCTTATGGATGGGGAACACCTACTATCTTCCTAAGTTCCTGTTTTCTTCCTGAATTCTGGCCACTCTCCAGAATAAGCTCATGGTTTTGTGTCCAAGATATATACCACCTCCAAGCTCTGTGCCATGGCCATGTACTGGACAGCTGAATGGAATGGGAGAATCACAGAAAACTCAGATATCAGTGTGACCAGGAAAGCCTCAGTGGAGAAATCCTGCTTTGGCCATTCTCTTACCTATATTTCTGTTGCCCTGAATGTCAGGAAGTTCTTTCCCTCAGCCCACCCCTTTGTTAAGCCTGAAGAAAACAGTTTTCAAATGGAAATGAAAGGGCATCACCTGTGGCTCTTTGCTTAATTTCTTTGTAAAGGGATGTGTCTGAATCAGCCTCTTGGCCCTGTGTGCGGTTGTGGCTTAGATTCTCAGCACCTCATGGATCTAAAGAAAGATCCCATGTGTGCATCCATAACCAAAATGGCAAAAAGATCTGTTATGGTGAATGAAGTCTCTTGCGTTCCTTTGTTAGGTTTCTGACCTACATCAAGTGAGAATAGGAATCCTTTGGTTCAAATGAATTCTTCAATGCCCTGAAGAAGTGGTTGTGTTTTCTCATGACTCCAAATCACATAAAGAATTGTTACCTGACACTCAGTAGGCCTCAAATTGGAGAAGCAGAGCTGTATTAACTGCAGTCCTATTTTATCACTCCTGGTTCACATGCAGGGTGTCCAGGCCACCATGACTTTAGGCAAATGAGGGGCAAGGGAGCTTATTTTGGACACTAACCCATACCCTACTAGACTCTGACTACTAATCCTAATATGATGGAGATTAATAACCCAAACAAAATAGAAATACAAGCAGTTCAGAGGAGTCATGTTGTATAGTTGGACTTGCCTTTTGCATTATATAGGGTAGGAGTTATAAATCTAGTCAATTTTTAATTAAAATAGTTCTCCATGTGTTTTTAAAGTTAACAAATATGTGAATTCCTCTCTCCCTTTTTGTGTAGCCCATTCAGCACATGTATTTTTATATGCACATATAGAATCCTACCTGGTATCACATGTTCATACTTGAGAGGTTTCTGACTTGGCAGATACTGCCGCGGTCCGGTTGGAGCAAAATAACCAAATAACCGGGGGGGGGGGTGGGGGTTATGAATAACATGTGTATGTTGATATAGCAGGAGTGGAAGCCATTTATTGTAGGACAATAGAGGTATTTATACATTCCACCCAAGTTATCTAATTAACATAAACTAGATACTGCAGTCAACCAATCAGGAATCTCCACACTTAATGGCTCGCTTTTGTTACATCTCAAACCACTCCCTCTGGCATTTTGCCAGGCATCATCCAGACTTGTTTACACACTCTAACATTCCCCTGGCAAAATGCCAGGTGTTATTTTGACATGTTTACAGACTCTAACATTTCCCCCTTTTATTTAATTTAAATAAAGACCACAGTGGTTTTTACAGAAACACCATAAATAACCTGCTACAAACAGAAAGGGAGGATACAAAATGTCACAATACAAGCCAATTGATGAAGCACTTGGAGAAATAATACCAGCAATGACACTGTTAGCAAAGACACCGAGTTAAAATTTGTTATAGATTACAGTTTGTTGTCTCAGTCCAGGTAAAGCAGTGTCTCAATAGATTAACTCACAGTTCAGGTAAACCACAGTCCAGGTATGTTCTGCAGGCAGCTAGCTTAAATCACAGTCCTGGTAAGTTCTGCAGGCAGCTAGCTTAAATCACAGTCCATGTAAATTCTGCAGGCAGCTAGCTTAAATCACAGCCCAGGAAAGATCTGAAGGCAGCTAGCTTGATCCAAAGTCTCCTCCGTTTCTCAGCCGAAGTCTCCTCCGGTTTTCAGCAACACTGGAAATTCTTCCACCCTTGTCCTCACCGGCACTGGGATGAAGGCAGGAACTCCTACCACTGGCTAAAGAAAATCCTATAGTATTCCACCAGGTGCTAAGAAAACAACCTTCTGAAAAATTTAGTACATTATCTCAAGGTTTTTTACATTTGAAAAAAGCCTTAATAGTGCTTATTATTTATTATCTTCCGGGTGTGGGAGAACCATTGTAGCTTAGTTATTGGCATTGAAAATGACCAAACATCAGGGAGCCAGTAGCATCTATGGCTGGCTGTAGCATCCTGGGCAGCCACAGATGGCCCTGGGGAGTGTCCAGGACTCAAACTGCCACGGGGCCCCGCTCCCCAGGCTGGGGGCGGGGAATTGCCGGCTGCCACTGCTTGAAAAGCCCTTGCTGCACAGTGACTGGCTTGAGCATGTGGCAGCCGAGGCGCCTATTCACACACACTCCGGAAACGAAAAGTATTCAGTAACAGCCTTTTGCTGAAACTTTTTTTCCTGATAATCCTTCTTCTTCTTAACTTTCTTTTTCTTTCTGATTAGACTTCCTGGGCTTCCATCAACACATGCCCTAATTGCACTTGTTTCCACTGGGGTGCCTCTTTCCATTATCAATTTACTTCTCACCCCTTCCTTATTTTCATCACAAAGACAATACAATACACTGAGATAAAACAAGACACAATCATACTGTATCAATCTTCTCCATTTTTTGAAATGACCGTTTTTCCTCTCCCCCTATCTGCCTAGGGATGAGCAGATTTGCTCCCATCCTATCTATGGATGGGCAGCTTTTATTCGTCACTTACCCCCAAGTGTCCCAGGGCTCCCTGTATGGGCCACCATCTGCAGCAGTCCCACTGCAGCAAAATAACCGGGGCAGGGGGTGATGAATAACTAGTGTATGTTGATACAGTAGGAAAGGCGTGATAGGTAGGAAAGGCTATTTGTTTGGTATTGAGTGGACTGTTTCTAGTAAGTTGTTTGACAAGGCAAGTGTTTCTATATCTGTGTATCCCACTGTATCTCTGGTTGTAGACATTAGAAAAGATAATGCATCAATGGATTTGTCCTCTCCAGGAGAAAGTTTAACAGCATTCATCCTGCCCAATTTATGAAAGGACTGTGGCTTGCCTTATGGGTGGGCAACACCTACAATATTCCTAAGTTCCTGTACTCTTCCTGAATTCTGGCCACTCTCCACAACAGGCTCATGGTTTTGAGTCCAAGATATGTACCACCTCCAAGCTCTGTGACATGGCCATGTACTGGATAGCTGAAGGGAATGGCGAGCATCTCAGAAAACTCAGATAACAGTGTGACCAGTAAAATCTCAGTGGAGAAACCCTGCTTTGGGCCTTTTCTTACATAATGTTCTGTTGCCCTGAATGTCAGGAAGGTCTTTGCCTCAGGCCAACCCTTTGTGAAGCCTGAAGAAAACAGTTTTCAAATGGAAATGAATGGGCATCACCTGTGGCTCTTTGCTTAATTTCTTCCAAAAGGGATGTGTCTGAATCAGCCTCTTGGCCCTGTGTGAGGCTGTGGCTTAGATTCTCAGCACCTGATGGATCTAAAGAAACATTCCTTTTGTGCTTCCAAAACCAAAATGGCCAAAAGGGCAGTCATTGTGGTTGAAGGCCCTCGCCTTCCTCTGTAAGGTTTCTGACCTACATCAAGTGAGAAGAGGGATCCATTGGGTCAAATGAGTTCTTCAAAACCCTGCAGAGGCTAGCCCGTAATTGCTTGGGTTTTCTCATGACTCCAATTCACATAAAAAATCTATACCAAACAGTCAGTAGGCCTCATATTGGAGAAGCTGGGCAGTACAAATGGCAGGCATATTTGATCACTACTGGTTCACAGGAAGGGTGTCCAGGCCACCCTGATTTTAGGCAAATGAGGGGTAAGGGAGCTTATTTTGGACACTGTCGGGAGCTTTGCCCCTCATGGAAAACCCCAGCCAGAGGTTATGATGAGTGTCTATATGGAAGAAGATGAGGGCCATGTGGGAGTGTTTTGGTTTTAATTGTGGTCATTTGTGTGGTGGTTGAAATAGATGACTGGGTCCACCTGGGCTTGAAGTCTGGTGTGATTCCCCTTACAGACTGAGTTCTGAAACTGACCTCAGAGAAATATTGCCATGAGTTCTCTTGGGATTTTAGGAGGCCACGCATTAGAGTCGCCCTTGGAAACTGAGATCAAGTCCCAGGGTGGCTTTCCACAGAGCATCGGGAATCTCAGCCAGGATATCACATGATTTTATTATGAAAGACTTGGCAGCCATAGATGAGATTCAAAACAAACATGGACCTCACACTCTAGACCTCAATGGGCCTGGGTTCATGTGATCTTTTGGCCACTCTTTGGGAAGCCTTGACTGTGAGAATTCTCCAGAGCTTTCATTGAAATGAGCTTCCATACCATTTAATGGTTCTTGAAAGAATTGAAACCTACAGTGCCTCCAACTTCATCCGTGAAAAATGCTAGATAAATACCAAGAAATTTTTGAAATTCCCATAACCAGGTGTCAGAGGAGAACATTTGGATGTCCTGTTGCTGATCAGGAGTGTTCCAGACAGTGGTTTGATTGACTGGGTTTCATGAAAATGGTGTAGAACTGAAATGCCAGTATGTTGGAGCCTGCTGAGTATTGGGCCCAGAACTGTGGTGTGCAGGTGTGGGATAAAACATTTGTGTTGGGGCCATTTGGATCTACCATTGACTTCCAAATGGCTTGTGACTGACATGGTGCAGCCAGCAGACCCTTATATGTAAAGGCATCTTGTTATATGGAGAGGTTTCAGGGCAATGTTACGAATCAGGTTGCTATCTTCAAGTGGGCAAGCTATGTGGGATAGAATCCTGGTTGGTGCATTCTCTTGCAGACTCTGACCGACCACACGTGACAGAACTACCTTCAGCACTGTGTCCCAGTTGAACTTCTTGTATTTCGTAGAGCAAATACCAAACTCCCAGTGCAGCAGCAAGAAACACCATGAATAGTGGAGGATGACTAAATGGGTACACAGTCCACACAGGGAGACACTTAGCCTTCAGTGGCCACAGTTTACCTACAAAGAGAGAATTCAGCACTTTGCCTCATTTTCATTGGAAAATAAGAAACCAATTTCTTCAGGTCACATAGATGCAGAGCCAGCTTTGATGGTCTCACAACAAAGGAAGCTAAAGCTCCTGAAAACAACATATATTTCAAGTGCCCAACCTCAGAAGCAGTTTCTCAAAAAGTCGTTAGGCCAGCAGAGCTCCATGTTTGTGGAGTGTTTACCTGTTAGACAAGGATGCAAGAAAAGACCACTGACTCCAATTAAAATCAAATTAAACTAAGCTTATTATTTTCACCAGCCAGGCTAACTCTCCCTCCCAAAACGGCCGGAACAAGACAGCAACCCCAACTTACCTACAGCCCAGCTTTAAAGCCCAGAAAGTTACACAAAAGGGGGGTTAGAGATAACAGAACTCGGACAAGCATCACACTAATGGTAGTTTATATATATATATATATATATATATATATATTTTTTTTTTTTTTTTTTTTTTTTTTTTTTTGCTGGCCCCAACATCAGAATTTGTGAGGACCATTAGACCCTCAGAGATGGTCATTGTCTGTCCAGGGAAGGCCAATATTTATGATTTGTCGCTAATGTTTCACAGAGTGCTGCTATCTGGTCAGAGAGCCAGACATGGGTGAGTTCAAGGCATGGGCAGGCATTCCAAGCAGGTTCAGAATTTGCAGTA
This sequence comes from Callospermophilus lateralis, assembly GCF_048772815.1. NCBI lineage: Eukaryota > Metazoa > Chordata > Mammalia > Rodentia > Sciuridae > Callospermophilus > Callospermophilus lateralis. Next base: position 944,399 of record NW_027514425.1, on the reverse strand, counting down.
ATTTATAGTAAAGCCAAAATTATCTTATCATGGCTTTGTGGCAAGATGGCTCCCAATTTTAATAAAAGATCAGGTTGGGCCTATCATCCCCCCCTTTTCTTATGTGTTCCTTTCAAATCTTTGATAGATTAAGGGAAGTGCACTGAGGAAATTTAAATCTCTCAGGTAACAGTCTCCAAATTTCTAGAACTCACCCAAAACGGGTCTCCCTGATTTTACCTGACTTAATTAATTACGTATATTGATAGTCCTTTTATTTTTGGCTCCATTGTTGTAAGAAGGGAGGCCTCACGCATTTTGGATTCTTCTGCGCTGAGAGAGGGTGACGTAAGGGTCATGGCATGAGGGACATGAGTTGCCTTTTAGAATTTAGTTGAGGGACATGAGTTGCCTTTTAAATTTCAGCTTGGTTTGAAGTCTGGTTGGGGAAGAACAGGTTGTAAAGTCATCTGGGAATGGGTTCTTCTATGAGAGTAACAAAAACCATGAGTAATGAATAAATGTTGCAGCAGCTGGAACATGTCACCGTATAGAAGTTCCCTCACCATTCTTTAATATCCTCAGTTATCAGGACTGTCAACTTAATATTTAATTTTTTGTTTTACAGTTGTCCCTCCCCATAAGATACAGTTTATTAATTTAATGTCATCTGATCTTGCAAAATCCTTTTTCTAGTATGACCTCTGTGTCTAATAGAGAAACCTTTAATTCTGTTACTCAGGGCTGGATAATCATACTAGCAAACACCAAGCCTACCTCTGTAGGTTAGGAATATCTGTAGGCCCTAAACTAAATTTTCTGCCTCTGGCAGCTCCTCTTAATAGTCTCTTTTTATAGTTATCAGGCATTCCTGTCTGAGAATCCTTCTTTGTAACCTCCAGTCTTACTTATTTTGGGAGGCTAACATAAAGTGTATACCTTAAAATATTAATATTTGTTTTCTTGGCCGATTCATTTAACTTTAATTTTAAATCCTAATCTTAAACATCCAGCAAATAAATTTTAACAGCCTTATATTGAGAGTACTGGGCTTTAATATCTATAACTTAATTATTATTTATCTTTTCATTAATTGGGATATGTATTATTCTGTCTGTCTTGTAGGTGATGACTTATTATCTTAAATTAACCCATGTTGTGTTATTAAAGCAACACTTCTGTAAAAGACTAACAGGGAATCTTTAGATCACTTATAAGCAAATTAAAAATAAAATTTTTTAACAAGAGTAAAAATACTTAGTTTCTGTAATAGCTACCCTAAATTTTTTGGCTGAGTTATACATTATATGCCCTGTTTGAGATCCTAGTAGTCTTCACAGAAAAACAAAAGAACTTTTGAACATAACTTTAAATGAAATAAAATCTGACCTACTCCTTTTGTAGTCATTCTCACATGTAGTAAGATGGGACACAGTGCCTTATCTCAGGTAAGGCAGGCCTCTTTATAAATATTAAGTGTTTTAGTTCTAAAGCTGATCATTGTTTTTTAAATATCATTTTACAAAGTTTACATAAATTGTTTGAGGTCACATGAACATTATCTAACATCATATGACATCACATTTAAAACATGGATTAAAGAAAGGCTGAAAGATTTTAACCTTTACATATATTAGGCTCTGATTAACTTAAAAATACATTTAAATTGTTCCCCAATGAAAAAAGTAACATAAAACTTTACATATCTTATTGATAACAGGTAAATAAATCCCCAGTACATTTTTTTTACCATACAACTTCAGAATACCAGCTTGATATAATGCTCTTTAAATGTTTCTAACTTACAGACTTGTATACCTGGAAGATATGAGCACATTAATAGCATCAAAATTACATTGATATTTCTAGATTAACCAAGTTTAGCTTTTAAAGAAATGGCAGTAGAGTGCTCTAAAATAACAGTTCTTATTTAATCAGTTGTTTAATTTTTATGGTTGCTTGCTCTAGAAAAAATAAAACTTAATAAACACAATGTTATGGGTAAACTTATGTTTTCAGAAATTTTTGTCTCTTTAACACATGACTGATTTTTACAATCTGATACAGACCTTAGTAAATCAATCGGGTATCTAACAAATGTACTCAAGAATGAGAAATTCCACATCAAATTTACTTTACTTATTTATTAAAATATTAGACAAATGTATTGAAGAGTGTAAACCATTTTTTTGTTGAAGGAAAAGTCCTAGAATCAAGGCATTTTAGACATTTTGTAGATATTAATATTTTATTAGATTTTTGAACACCTATAAAAACTTGTAAGCTTAAATTTAAAAACATTTATTTTTATCTGTTTATCCAATTTAAATTGAACAATTTTAATCACGTGAATTAAAGATCTTTGGATCCATTTTTTTTTAAATTAATTTTTATTGTAGGTTGTTCAAAACATTACATAGTTCTTGATATATTACATTTCACACTTGATTCAAGTGGGATATGAACTCCCGTTTTTACCCCATATACAGATTGCAGAATCACATCAGTTGCACAACCATTGATTTACATATTGCCATTCTGGTGTCTGTTGTATTCTGCTGCCTTTCCTATCCTCTACTCTCCCCACTCCCCCATCCCCTCCCCTCTTCTCTCTCTACCCCCTCTACTGTAATTCATTTCTCCCCCCTCATATTTTTCCTCCTTTCCCCTCACTTCCTCTTGTATGTAATTTTGTATACCCCTGAGGGTCTCCTTCCATTTACAGGAAATTTCCCTTCTCTCTCCCTTTCCCACCCACCTCTCATCCCTGTTTAATGTTAATCTTCTTCTCATGCTCTTCGTCCCTACTCTGTTCTTAGTTACTCTCCTTATATCAAAGAAGACATTTGCCATTTGTTTTTGAGGGATTGGCTAGCTTCACTTAGCATAATCTGCTCTAATGCCATCCATTTCTCTCCAAATTCTATGATTTTATCATTTCTTAATGCAGAGTAATACTCCATTGTGTAAAAATGCCACATATTTTTTATCCATTCGTCTATTGAATGGCATCTAGGTTTTGCTTCCACAGTCTTGCTATTGTGAATTGTGCTGCTATGAACATGGATGTAGCAGTGTCCCTATAGTGTGCTCTTTTTAGGTCTTTAGGGAATAGACCGAGTAGGGGAATAGCTGGATCAAATGGTGGTTTATTCCCAGCTTTCCAAGAAATCTCCATACTGCTTTCCAAATTGGCCGCACCAATTTGCAGTCCCACCAGCAATGTACAAGAGTACCCTTTTCCCAACATCCTTGCCAGCACTTGTTGTTGTTTGACTTCCTAATGGCTGCTAATCTTACTGGAGTGAGATGGTATCTTAGGGTGGTTTTGATTTGCATTTCTCTGACTGCTAGAGATGGTGAGCATTTTTTCATATACTTGTTGATTGATTGTATGTCCTCCTCTGAGAAATTTCTATTCAGGCCCTTGGCCCATTTGTTGATTGGGTTATTTGTTATCTTATTGTCTAATTTTTTGAGTTCTTTGTATATTCTCGATATTAGGGCTCTGTGTGAAGTGTGAGGAGTAAAGATTTGTTCCCAGGACGTAGGATCCCTATTTACCTCTCTTATTCTTTCTTTTGCTGAGAAAAAACTTTTTAGTTTGAGTAAGTCCCATTTGTTGATTCTAGTTATTAACACTTGTGCTATGGGTGTCCTATTGAGGAATTTGGAGCCCAACCCCACAGTATGTAGATCATAGCCAACTTTTTCTTCTATCAGACGCCATGTCTCTGATTTGATATCAAGTTCCTTGATCCACTTTGAGTTAACTTTTGTGCATGGCAAGAGAAAGGGATTCAGTTTCATTTTGTTGCATATGGATTTCCAGTTTTCCCAACACGATTTGTTGAAGATGCTATCCTTCTTCAATTGCATGCTTTTAGCCCCTTTATCGAATATAAGATAGTTGTAGTTTTGTGGATTGGTTTCTGTGTCCTCTATTCTGTACCATTGGTCCACCCACCTGTTTTGGTACCAGTACCCTGCTGTTTTTGTTACTATTGCTCTATAGTATAGTTTGAAGTCTGGTATAGCTATCCCGCCTGATTCACACTTCCTGCTTAGCATTGTTTTTGCTATTCTGGGTCTTTTATTTTTCCATATGAATTTCATGATTGCTTTCTCTATTTCTACAAGAAATGCCGTTGGGATTTTGATTGGCATTGCATTAAACCTATAGAGAACTTTTGGTAATATCGCCATTTTGATGATGTTAGTTCTACCTATCCATGAACAGGGTATATTTTTCCATCTTCTAAGATCTTCTTATATTTCTCTCTTTAGGTTTCTGTAGTTTTCATTGTATAAGTCTTTCACCTCTTTTGTTAGGTTGATTCCCAAGTATTTTATTTTATTTGAGGATATTGTGAATGGGGTGGTTGTCCTCATTTCCATTTCAGAGGATTTGTGGCTCATATACAGGAATGTCTTTGATTTATGTGTGTTGATATTATATCCTGCCACTTTGCTGAATTCATTTATTAGCTCTAGTAGTTTCTTTGTAGACCCTTTTGGGTCTGCTAGGTATAGAATCATGTCATCTGCAAATAGTGATAATTTGAGTTCTTTTCCTATTTTTATGCCTTTAATTTTTTTCGTCTGTCTAATTGCTCTGGCCAGTGATTCGAGAACTATGTTGAACCGAAGTGGTGAGAGAGGGCATCCCTTAAAATTTGTTTTTATGAGTGCTTTTTTTATTATGAGCGCTCCTTATATATGTTAATTTCTGTATCATATATATGATTAAGAATATATATATATATAGACATACAACAAATAACAAAAGTGTGCACACATAATAATAGTAAAGGCCTTGTAGCTTTTAGCAGGTGAAATCTCCATTGCCATGTTTTAAAAACTCCACAGTTGGTCAAAGATAGAACTGATCAGAAAAACATTAACCTAGGTCTGTGGGATCAAAATTATGAGTTAGAAAAATTAAAGGATCTAAGGAAAAAAATAAGAGTCCTAGAAAAAATATCTGACCAGTAATTAGTAAATACCATACTATTTACTTTTTTTTTCCTTAAGCCTCATATCAGTCTCCTACTGATCTTGCAGGCTTCTTTCATTTGCATTTCAATCTAAGTCCTGGCTGAGGTCTGGAAGGAGCAGGAAAAAACTGCTATTCTGAGCAGACACCTCAGGCCTAACGCATTTTAACCATAATTTTCCAGATAGGATGTTGAAAATTTTGATACAAGCTTAAGACAAAATTTACAAAATTTTATATCTTTACATCTTGTGTTGTCAACAGATACCATACTATGATTTACTATCCTTGTCCAAATTAATGCACTGGTACACACAGTGACATTTTCCCAGGCTACCCAATTAAAAATTGGTGAAAAAAAAAAGACTGAATGATTGGAAAATTTCTTGCCAACTTGGAAGTAGAGTTCTTTAGTTTTCCATCCTAAGTATTTAAGTTCTCTGGCATGAATTATCTGAAATCATAAACTAAACAATTATCTCAATCTGACTTTTAACGGCAAGATTCTGCAATGCTTCAAAAACCCAATAAGCTACCAGATTGTTACAATAAAACATCATCATTTAGACACACATTCAGGTAAAATCATTCCCAAGAAACAATATATAATATCAACACATTATTGCACATGTCTTAAAGTGCCAGAAACAAAGACACACGACAGACAGAAAGGAGCTCCAGACTATGACTGACAGACAGAAGCCTTTAAAACAGAGCAGATAAGAGAAAAATCTCCTACACCAGTTGCACCACAGATGTCCCCACAAGGGGACCAGATGCTTTCACAGAGGAGCATCCTGAAATGTAAAATCAAGGGTCGCCATAGTGACTTTCCTGCATTTAGTGTCCCCTTTTTTTCCCTCTTTTTTAAGATGACAGAGGTGGCATTATCGTTAAATTGCAGGGAAAGACCTAGGGAATTCTCTGAAAAAATAAGGCTTCAGCAGCTGCTGGGAGTCCCTTAGTCCCTCCTTTTACTTACAGGATTTGCTCCTCTGTTTCAGTTCCACCACAAGCATGCTCCATCTCCTAACATTTCTGTAGTCAGCTCTCAAAAAGTTCCAGGGTGCGGGTGGGTTATCAAAATTTGTAACTTAAAGTTGGGTTCCTGAACTTGAAGCCAATTAATGCCAATTTAAAAATGAGGACAGGGTTTTGAGAAAAAGAAAAACGAAGGTTTATTGCTTTGCTAACAAAGATAAACACAGGGACTCTGCCAAAAGGTTGTGACTCTCTTTATCTGGAGGGACAAGGGATTTTAAAGGAGTTTCACTTATTAACCTGGGAGATACTCAGTTCTTAGGTCCCCCGCAGGCACTGCCCTCTGCAGTGAGTGTGCTCCAGGCAGCCAGCTAGGGGCTTCTATCATACTGCTTAACAAACGGGTGTAAAGTTCAATGCAGTTCCTTTAAACTCAGTCCAAAGGGTGTCAGGCTTACTTGCTTTATTTTCATGTCCGATATCCTTAAGTTTTCACCACAGAAATCACACAACAAAATGCACAAAAACAAACAAACAAAAAACATATAGAACACAGAACAAAACAAAAACAACAACAACAAAAAAAAAAAAAAAACAGAAATCCGGCGCCGAAACAGGAAAACAGAGGAGCAATGCAATGTCTTCCTAAAGCTCCCCGTAGGAGTGCATGCGTGCCCGTTGGCACCTCTCTACCCTTCCAGATGAATTCCCTAGAGAACAGAACAGATGACAGAATGATTCTTGTTACTGTCCCAGACAGGAGTATATGTGAGCCTCCTCAGTCCACCTCTCTGTCATCAGAAGAGATCTCCCTTAACCGGATATCAGATGTTATAAAGGCACCAATTACCTATGGATGCCTCCTCCACCAGGTGCTTGCTAATAGTTTTAATGTGATGGTTCACTGCAGTGCTCCCTGAACTGAAGGCTAACTCCAAGGCCTTGGACCATCTCAAGTTGCACAAACCCTAGAGTTGCTCTCAAGCTTGGAGCCCTGGAAGGAAGGCCAACTTCAGAATTTACAGCAGTCTGGTCTTGTGATCTTGTCCGGCAGGGTCATCTCACTGGGGAACTCCAAAATATTAGACCAGGAACGCATGTAAAGACCACTGACTCCTAGTAAAATCAAATTAAGGCAAGCTAATTATTTCAAAGGGAAAGGCTACCTCTCCCTCCCAAAATGGCGGGAGCAAGACAGCAAACCCACCTTTCCTATAGCCCAGCTATATAGCCCAGAAAGATGCACAAAAAGGGGGTTACAGATAACAGAACTTTAACAAGCATCACACTAACGGTAGTTTACATTTTTTTTTAAGCTCACCCCAACATCAGAAATTATGAGGACCATTAGAGCCTCAGAGACTCGTTGTCTGGCCAGGGAAAGAAAATATTTATGAGGTGTCACTAAAGTTTCAGAGAGGGCTGCAATCTGGTCAGAGAGCCAGGCATGGGTGAGTTTAAGGCATGGGCAAACATTCCAAGCAGGTTCAGAATTTGCAGTAATTTATAATAAATCCAAAATTATCTTTTCATGGCTTTCTGGCAAGTGGGCTCCCAATTTTAATAAATGATCAGGTTGGGTCTATCAACCCTGTCCCTTACTTTTGGAAACTCCCCTTCCACATCCAAGCTTGTGAACTCCTGAGCATTTTCCATTCCAGATATGTATTCACAGATTTTCTAACTCTTCTCCTCTAATTGTGTATTACTTGGGGCGAATGTAATGTCAAGGCATTGTTCTGGATGAGAATGGGAAGATTTTTTGCATACACATTGGATTCATTATCTAATTTTTCATTCGAAATACTTAATCCCTGACACTAAAACCTACCCTACTGGACTCTGACTACTAATGCAAATATGATGGAGATAAATTACCCCAACAAAATAGAAATACAAGCAGTTCAGAGGAGGCATGGTGCATAGTTGGACTTGCCTTTTGCATTATGTAGTGTAGGAGTTATAAATCTAGCAAATTTTCAATTTAAATAGTTCTCCATGTGTTTGAAAGTTAACAAATATTTGAATTCCTGTCTCCCTTTCTCTGTAGCCTATTCAACACATGTATTTTTATATGCACATATCAAATCCTACCTGGTACCACACGTACATTCTTGTGAGGTGGATGAATTGGCAGATACAATTTGTGAGAATAGATCACTCATTCTAAACGCTGTTGGAACTGAAAATTCAACCTATGGGTGAGCTTCCTAGTTGAACAACATTATACATAAACGCATGTTCAGTAAAATGAATATTTTTGGATCTGTGGATGATATATATTTCATGATTAATTTAGATTGCCATATATATTGCTACTTTTTAATGTCTGTGTGTGTGTGTTTTATATATATATATATATATATATATATATATATATATATATATACTCTCCAGATTTTTCAAAATATGAAATATATGTGTCTTATTATACACTCCCTAAATTCATTCATATTCATATATGTGGATTTATGATCAACTTTTCACAAGATTATTATCAGAAATATTCATCCACCTGAAATACATATTTGTTTCCTAGTACTGAAAACAAACTTCAGTGAATGGTGCACACAACTCCTAATATTTCTACAGTAACTCACCCAGTTTAACATCAATGCGTATAGATTCCTATGGGACATGAAGTGTATTTTGACGTTCATTTTTATTCAACTCTGGTACATTACTATTTCTTCAGTTAATGCACATCATAGGATAAATATTTCATCCACAATTTATCAAATTGATAGGCATTTGTTTCACTTTCAATCACTTCCTGATTCAGAACACATGTATTCCTTAATGTTTCTTGACTGCTCGTTTCATGAGACTTCTTTCCAAACACATTATTTTCAATTTCCATTATCGCTTTGAAGCAAATCTCACACACCCGTCTTGATAAACCATTAAAGTAATATTACCATTATATGTATAATTGGTTGGAATTAATGATTGTATATCAATATAAGATTTTCTGCATATTTTCAGATATAAATTCAATCGATTATTTAAAGTGTAATCAGTTATATTATTTATTCACAGTATGGTCTCTTCATGCATTATCTCTACATACATAGACACAGGGTACACCTCTTTGTACCCCCAATATTAATTTATATGTCTTCAAAATATTGCTCCCAGAAATGGTGGAAAAAAATACTCTGTCAACTGATGTACATAAACATTTTATCACAGTAATATTCTGGACACAAAATGCAAAGTTCACACTTATGATTGTACCAAAGACTAAATGGAATGTAAACATGGATTACTAAAAAAATCCATGTCCAATTTGGCTAATGCTCTCAAATGTCAATCCTATTAATGATTACATATTTGTTACTTCCTAAGATTATATATTCATATTCAACCCTGTTGAAAATATCTAATACTATCACTCACTTTATACTTTGTCTGATTTCATAATGTCTCTATAGATATCTGCTTTCCTACATATTTTCCCCAGTTCATCATTGTGACTCATTCTTCACATGTGCTGACATTGACATTCACTCACTAACCGAAACCCTGTTGCTAAAGAACTTTTGGTCCAATTCCTATACTCATTCTTTTTTCTAAACTTACTTACTATCTTCCTAATCCACCTACTGTCCCCTTTTGACTGGATATTCTCTTCGACATTCAATCATCCAAGGTACAAGGTCCTATGCCATTTTATATCGATTTATCTGAGACATCTGTGCAGAACATAATTCAAAGCTAAGTGTCACAATCAAAGGCCCAATTCCCTTCTGGGCTTCAAATCTTACCTAGATTTCTGTTTTCATACTTACATTTCACCTATTTATTCTTGTAAATATCGCAGATTCCCAATACCATTATTCATCCTGCAGAATGATTCCTAACTCAAATCGAATATGTTATTAATCCTAACCGTACACTCTTCCATCAATCTAACTTTACAAAAGAGTAAGGACACAGTTTGTCTTACAATACAGGAATGTAGGGGATCTTCCACCTGCTGAGAACCTCAAAGGTCCTTACAGAAATGATCCCTGGAGAAGATGTTGACAGCTATGGAGGACCTGAGAGAGAAAAATTCATTTTCCATGGAAAACAACCAGGTCAAAATGAAGGGATGTGTCTGAATCAGCCTCTCTCTTCTTAATGTAGAGTAGTTGGACCAAATCAGGCATGTGTGGAGAGCTGTTCCCGGGTGCCGATTTTTGATATACAATTCTTAGCTTGAAGTGTCACAGTAAGTAGGGGCAGGCTCCATCTCATGGGAACCTAGGAAACAACTTTTAGGACAAAGTGTTTGCCAAGGCAGTGACCTCATTCAGTTTCTGAATGAAGTGACCTACCTCACTTCTTTGGTGATGGAACTCTCTGAACTGGGGATCCAAGAAGCCAGGCACCCAGAGTCAGTCCCAGTCCCAATCCCAGTGGGCTCACATGTTTGTATTTACCAAGGACAGAGTCAGACTTTCTTGGTACCTACTGATGTGAGGATGGCCAAATGCCAGGAGAGCTCTGAAGAGGGCCAGTTCATGAGAAAGCAGGCAGTGTCTCACCACTGGTTCCTGAAAACTTCACTGAGTTGGCCAAGGAGACCAGATCTGAGAGAGTTTCCCAATACTATTATTCATCCCGAAGAATGATTCCTAACCCAAATTGAACATGTTATTAAACCTAACATACACTGTTCCCTCAATCTAACTTTACAGAAGAGCGGGGACAGTGTTGGTCTTACAATACAGGAATGTAGGGGATCTTCAACCTGCTTAGAAACTCAAAGGTCCATGCAGAAATCATTCCTGGAGAAGATGTAGGCAGCTATGAAGGACTTGAGAGAGCAAAAGTCATCTTCCATGGCAAACAACCTGGTCAGGATAAAGGAGTGTATCTGAATCAGCCTCTCTCTTATTAATGTAGAGAAGATGGATCAAACCAGGCCTGTGTGGAGAGCTATTCCTGAGTGCCTATGGTTTATATACCATTCTAACTTGTGAAAGTGTCACAGGAAGTAGGGGCATCCTCCATCTCAAGAGACCATAGGAAGCAACTGTTAGGACAAAGTGGTTGCCAAGGGAGTGACCTCTTTCAGTTTCTGAAGGAAGTGACCTCACGTCACTTCCTTGGTGTTGGAACTCTCTGAACTTGGGATCCAGGAAGCCAGGCACCCATTGCCAGTCCCAGTCCTACTCCTAGTGGGCTCACTTCTTTGGATTTACCAGGGACAGAGTCAGTCTTTCATGGTACCTACTGATGTGGGGATGGCCAAATGCCAGAAGAGCACTGAAGAGGGGCCTTTCCTGAGAAAGCAGGTAGTGGCTCATGCTGGCTCCTGAAATCTTCGCAGAGTTGGCCACGAAGACCAGATCTGAGACAAGACAGGCTATTTTGGGGGAACATAGTATGACCCACCAGTCAGAGAATACTCCAGATAGTCACAGATGTACTTGGGGGAAGCAGGTGCCTTTGTGGGTGTTGGTGTGGGATTCTTTTTTTGTCTCATGTTCTGAGAATAGGTTAACCAGTACCCTGGTTATTAATTGGTAGTTACATTATGCTTATAGACCCCAGAACTCAGGACAGGTAGAAAAAATAAATAGAACCATTAAATAGACCTTTACGAAATTACTCTTAGAGACCTGCATAAAAGATTGGACTATGCTCCTGCCTTATCCACTGTTTCATGCAAGAAATACTCCCTCTGTTTCTTTGTGTAACCTCACCACCTGTGAAATTCTCTATGGTGCCCTTCCTCCAGTAAGGGACCTAACCCCAACTCTAAGACCTAAGGATCCCTTCCACACCCCCTAGCTTGACAGACTTAAAGCTCTTGAAAGAACTCATTGATATCTGTTCAAACAGCTGGCCACGGCCTACCAAACTGGGGACAAGGGGACTCCACTTCAATATAATGTAAGAGACTTCATCTACATAAGAAGACATCAGGTTTCATTCCTGGAACCCCGATGGAAAGGAACATACCAGGTACTACTTATAACACCTACATCAGTAAATGTATACGGAATCAATTCCTGGATCCATGCCTCTCATCTCAAGCCTGCGCTCTGTCCAGACTCTTGCTGGAAACTGGAAATGACTAGTAGCCCTTTCAAATTGTGTTTTCACCATATGAATAAGGCTATAGACTCTCCCCTTGGCCACCAGTAGTCCTAAACCTCATCAGGTGGTTCATCAGCGATGGCTGATCACAAATCCTACTAGAGAAGAAGTATGGTCTATCTCGCTTACAGCCCCCATAGGGACCTGGTTGCCATCTCTCCACCCAGACATTTGTCAGCTGGCTATAGGTTTTTCCTATTGGGATATATCTGATAAAGTGGATCCCACTAAAATTCTATTAAATACCTTCTGTGTCATCGATAATGGAAACAAACATTATGGATGTAGGGACACGCGAGCAAGATGCAGGTTGGCTAGCCCAGATTACTATGTTTGCACGGCAGACTATCAAAGCCACAAAGAGCCACGGCTGTGAGGGGAAAAAGCCAACTTCTTCTGTAAGTCATGGGGATGTTAGCATACAGGGACTGCCTGGTGGAACCCAAACTCCCCATCAAATTCAGTACACAGCATTGGCCATATTACCAATTAGACAACCAAAACTGATGGACCCCAGAAGGCTCTCTAGATCCTCAAATTATGCATGACATTTTTAACTTCTACAAGTGATCAAAAGGGTGGAAGGAGATTCCCCTATGTGAAGACCTTTTCCCTCCTTCACTCACGTCCTGAACTATGCTTCTCCAATAGATCCTAACCCTCAGCCTTCTGCTCCAGACTCTCTGCTTTCACTCCCACCTGAGCAACCTGATTTCTCCCCTCCATTTACTAGATCAAAAAACCAAACCTCGGCCGGTTCTCAGACAATTGCGCCCTTGCTGAGGTATCAGGTACTGAGGTACCCCTCCACCCACTCAGTCCTCTTTTCTCCAGTAAGTGCCCAGAGCAGGTCCCATCAGGTCCTCTTACCAGCTAACACAAAGCTCAAACCAGCTGAGGAGATCCCTCAGACCACTATCCAAGATGTAATGAAAGTGACCTTTAAAGTTGCCTTGTCATCACTGAAAACAGGTGACTAAGAATTTAAAGTCCCTCACAGGCTTTTTGGGATACTCACTCCTGTCGTCCCCTCTGCTCTACCTGTTCTACTGCTCAAGTTTTTGTTGCCAGGAAAATCACAAACCCCTTTCCCAATATTCTTTTACATCTCTCCTTCCTAATTCTCAGATAAACGGAGCTGCTCTCAGCCTTGCTTTCCACGTCTTGCCCCTCTTCACCAGGCCCACAGAAAAGTCTTATATGACCTTCTCCAGAAGTCTTCACCATTGCTGACTTTAGGACTTTCAGCAAAAGAGTCCCTATAAAAGAATTCAATGTAGATAAACTCCGTGTTTTCATGTCGCCCTGTTCTACTTGGCCAGTGGCTGGAAAAATCAGCACTCCTAAGCTAGACACCCCCTTACGAGTTTTTCACAAAATAAGTGAACAAGGCCTCTGGCCTTGAGCTGGGGATTCTCAGAGATGGCTACAATTCTAAGTAAAGAAGTTACCAACTAGGCTCCATGGTAACAGCTGGCAGGGAGAAAAAAAAGAGAAAAAAATAAGCTCTCCCTGTCCCAAGTGTCCTTGAAAAGTTAACTTGCCGAGAACAGAGGAAAAAATAACAGAAACAAAAACTGCTTTTTGTGAACTTCTGCAGACTGTGAACTTCTGAGCCCCTTCCCTTACATGTTGGGTACAAATTCTGAAACTACCTAAACTTGGGGTTCAGAAGATTAATTGATTACAACAGAAGCAATACCCTCTAAATCCGTTTGCAACCAAATAGGGCTGTTTCCCTGTCTTCGGTGCTATCTTAGATTCCTTTTCTTTTCCGTACCTACAACAGTATAATTCTATATACTTAAACATTGTTTATGTTTTCATGAAATGGTCAACAGATGTGATTAATTATGTAATGGTGCAGATGTTTCCCAGAGTGTTCTAGGATGATGCATGTTCATTTAAAGATCAAATCGGAGGGCATACAACCTGTTTCCACCGGGAACCTGTATCTCTCACTTTAGCCATCCTATTAGGAATAGGAGTTGCTGCAGGAGTGAGCACAGGAACCCTAGTCCATGGGATACAACAAATGACCCAATTAGAAGCAGCAATAGACCAAAAATTAAAGATAATAAAACCTCCATCACAGCTTTACAGGAATGTTTAACCTCTCTCTCTGAAGTTGTTTTACAGAACAGGCGAGGGTTAAACCTTCTCTTCATGAGAGAAGGGGGACTTTGTGCTGCATTGAGGGAAGAAGGTTGTTTTTATGCCGACCATACTGGAGTTGTATAAGAACCTATGAGTATATTAAGAAAATGCCTTTAAGAGTGTCAACGAGAGAGAGAGGCCCAAAAAGGGTGGTTTGAGTCTTGGTTCACACAGTCCCTCTGGTTAACTATGCTTTCATAAGCCCAGGCCTGTCCATTAATAATCCTCATATTATTGCTAACTGTAGGACCCTGTTGGCTCAACCATGTAGTTTCCTTTCTCGAAGCTCAAATTGGACAATTTAAACTTATGGTAATCAGACAACAATATACCCCACTAGGAGACATAAAATGTGACACCCTTCAATGATCACTTTCCTGATTAAAAGTAACCAGAAGAAGAATTGGGGAATAAAAAGTTAATAAAATAGGTACTTGTCACTTCCTATTTTTCTGTATGCTTAATAAAACACTGTTGAAATCTTGAGAACTGTTTGCTAATCTTGTTCCCAGAATGTGCTGTCCCCAACTGCCAAACTGCAGAATGTACTCCATCATCCCGTTGAAAGCAAACTGCCCACTCTCCCTGACGCATCAATAAATTTCCCTCCCTGCCCTCTCCAAGGAAAGTATATAAGCTCTGTTTAAGCTGTTCTCAGGACTCTCTGCTCTATTCAAGTGAGCTCTGAGCCCCAGCATGCTGGACCCTCAATAAACCCTTTGTTGTTGCATGAGACAGTCTCTTGGTGGTCTCTTCCTCCTATGCCTGCCCGACCATTACAATATTCCAACTCTATATTCTTATAAATATCTCAGGTTCCCAATACCATTATTCATCCAGCAGAATAATTCCTAACCCATATCAAACATGTTATTAAACATAACCATACACTCTTCCCTCAATCTAACTTTACAGAAGAGCAGGCACAGAGTTGGTATTACAATACAGGAATGTAGGGGATTGTTCATCTGCTGAGAACCTCAAAGATCCATGCAGATATGATCACTGGAGAAGATGTAGGCAGCTATGAAGGACCTGAGAGAGCAAAAGTCATCTTCCATGGAAAACAACCTGGTCAGTATGAAGGGTTGTGTCTGAATCAGGCTCTCAAATTTTAATGTAGAGAAGATGGACCAAACCAGGCCTGTTTAGAGAGTTGTTCCCGGGTGCCTATGGTTGATATATCATTCTAACTTGTGAAACTGTCACAGGTAGTAGGGGCAGCCTGCATCTCATGGGACCCTTGGAAGCAAATGTTAGGACAAAGTGGTTGCCAAGGCAGTGACCTCATTCAGTTCCTGAAGGAATTGACCTCACCTCACTTCCTTGTTGATGGAACTATCTGAACTTGGGATCCAGGAAGCCAGGCACACAGAGCCAGTCCCAGTCCCAGTCCCAGTGGTCTCACTTGTTTGGATTTACCAAAGACAGAGTCAGTCTTTCTTGGTACCTACTGATGTGAGGATGGCAAAATGCCAAGAGAGCTCTGAAGAGGGGCCTTTCCTGAGAAAAAGGTAGTTGCTCAATGCTGGCTCCTGACAACTTTACAGAGTTGGCTAAGGAGGACAGATCTGAGAGAGAACATGCCATTTAAAGGGAACATACTGTGGCCCACTAGTCAGAGGACACTCCAAATAGTCTCAGAATTACTTAGGGAAAGGAGGTGCCTTTATGGGTGTAGGTGTAGGTTTGTGGTTTTCACTTGTTCTGAGAATAGGTATCAAAGGCGGTTTGTTTGGATTGAGTGAACTCTTTCTGGTAAGTACTTTGACAAGGCGAGTGTTTTTATGTCTGTATATAAAATGGTGTTCGTGGTTGTAGACATAAGAAGAGAGAATGCATCAATGGATGTGTCCTGTCTAGTAGAAAGCTTGCCAGCCTTCATACTGCCCAATTTATGAATGGACTGCTACTTGACTTATGGATGGGCAACATCTGCTATCCTCCAAAGTTCCTGTTTTCTTCCTGAATTCTGGCCTCTCTAAAGAATAGGCTCATGCTTTTGTGCCCAAGATATGTACCACCTCCAAGCTCTGTGACATGGACATGTACTGGATACCTGAAGGGAATGACGAGCTTCTTAGAAAACTCAGATATCAGTATGACCAGTAAAGTCTCAGTGGAGAAAGCCTGCTTTGTGCCTTTTGCTTACCTATTGTTTTATTGCCCTGAATGTCAGGAAGGTCTCTGCCTCAGGCCTCCCCTTTGTGAAGCCTGAAGAAAAGAGTTCTCAAATTGAAATGAATGGGCATCACCTGTGGCTCTGTGCTTAATTGCTTTGGAAAGGGATGTGTCTGAATCAGCCTCTTGGCACTGTGTGAGGCTGTGGCTTAGATTCTCAGCACTAGATGGATCCAAAGAAATATCTCATGTGTGCATCCAATACAAAAATGGCTAAAAGAGCAGATATTGTAGATGAAGTCTCTCGCCTTCCTATGTAAAGTTCCTGACCTCCATTAAGTGAGAATAGTGATACTTTGGGTCAAATGAGATATTTAAAGCCCTGTAGAGGCTAGCCTATAGGTGCATGGGTTTTCTCATGATTCCAGTTCACATAAAGAATCTAAACCGCACAGTAATTTGGCCTCAAATTGGAGAAGCAAAGCAGCATTAACGGCATGCCTATTTGATCACTCTTGGTTAACAGGAAGGGTGTCTAGGCCACACAGACTTTAGGAAAATGAGGGAAAAAGGGAGCTTATTTTGGACACTGTTGTGGGCTGCGCCCCTCATGGAAACCTGCTACCAGAGGTAATGATTAGTGTCTATATGGAAGAAGATGAGGGCCATGTGGGAGTGTTTTGGTTTTAATTGTGGACATTTGTATCGTGGTTGGAAGAGATGACTGGGTCCACCTGGGCTTGAACTCTGGTGTGACTCCCATTAGAGACTGAGTTCTGGAACTGACCTCAGAGCAGTATTGCCATAAATTTTGTCGGGATTTTATTAGGCCACGCATGAGAGTGACCCTTGGAAACTGAGATCTAAGGCCAGTGTGGATTTCCACAGAGCACTGGGAATCTCAGCCAGGATATAACATGATTTTATTTTTAAAGACTTGGCAGCCATAGTTGAGAGTCAAAACACACATGGAACTCACATTGTAGACCTCAATGGGTCTGGCTTCATGTGACCTTTTGGCCACTCTTTGGGAAGACTTGCCTGTGAGAGTTCTTCAGAGCATTCATTGAAATGAGCTTCCTCACCATTTAATGGTTCCTGAATTAATTGAAACCCATAGTGCCTCCAACTTCATCCTTGAAAAATGGCTAGATAAATACCATGAAATTTTTGAAATTCCCATGACCAGGTGGCACTGGAGAAACTTTGGATGTCCTGTTGCTGATCATGAGTATACCAGACGGTGCCTTGATTGACTGGGTTTCATGAAAATGGTGTAGATCAGATATGCCAGTAAGTTGGAGCCTGCTGAGCAGTGGGCCTAGAGCAATGTTGGGCAGGTGTGTGACACAAAATATGCGCTGGGGCCATTTCGATCTGCCATTGGCTTCCAAATGCCTTGTGACTGACAGGATGCAGCCAGCAGACCCTTATTTGTAAAGGCATCTTGTTATATGGAGAGTTTTGACCCTGTCCCTTACTTTTGGAAACTCCTCTACCACCTCCAAGTTTGTGAACTACTGATCATATTCCATTCCAGATTTGTATTCTCAGAATTCCTAACTCTTTTTCCCTAATTGTGTCTTACTTGGGGTGAAAGTATTGTCAAGGCATTGTTCTGGATGAGAGTGGGAAAAATTTTGTGTAGCACATATTTGCATACACATTGGATTCATTTTCCAATTTTCCATTCAGAATACTAAATCCCTGACACTAACATATACCCTATTAGACTCTGACTACTAATCCTAATATGGTGGAGTAAAATAACCCAAACGGAATAGAAATACAAGCAGTTCAGAGAAGGCATGCTGTGTAGTTGGAATTGTGTTTTGCATTATATTGGGTAGAAGGTATAAACTAGTTAATTTTTTTATTGAAAGAGTTCTCCATGTGTTTTTAAAGTAAACAAATGTATGAATTTGTGTCTCCCTTTCTCCGTAGCATATTCAGCACATGTATTTTTATATGCACATACAGAATCCTACCTGGTACCACTCGTACAATCTTGTGAGGTGGCTTACTTGGCAGATACAAATTGCAAGAAGACATCACAGCTCCTAAACACTGTTGGAACAGAAAATTAAACCTATGGGTGAGCTTCCTAGATGAACAACATTATACATAAATCCATGTTCAGTAAAATGAATATTTTTGCATCTGTGGATGATTTATATTTCATGGTGAATTTCGATTGGCATATATATTGCTACTTTTTAATGTCTGTGTGTGTGTATATATATATATATATATATATATATATATATATATATATATATATATACAGTCTCCAGATTTTTCAAAATATGAAATATATGTGTCTTATTACACACTTCCTAAATTCATTCATATTCATGTATGTGGATTTATAATCAAATTTTCACATGATTATTCTCAGAAATATTCATCCACCTGAAATACATATTTTTTCCTACTAGTGAAAACTAACTTCAGTGAATGTTGCATACAAATCCTAATATTTCTACAGTAACTGACCCAGTTTAACATCAATGCGAGTAGATTCCAATGGGACATGCTGTGTGTTTTGACGTTCATTTTTATTCAACACTGGTACATTATGATTTCTTCAGTTTATGCACATCATAGGATATATTTTTCATCCACAGTTTCGCAAATTTATAGGCATTTGTTTCACTTTCAATCAATTCCTTCTTCAGAACACATGTATTCATCCATGTTTCTTGACTGGTCTTTTCATGAGACTTCTTTACAAAACACATTATTTTCAATTTTCATAATCATTTTTGAAGCGAAACTCAGACACCGTTCATGATAAACAATAACACTAATATTAACAATAGATGTATAATGGGTTGGAATGAATGATTTTATATCAATTTAAGATATCTTAAATATTTTCAGATATCAATTCCATCCATTATTTAAAGTGGAATCAGCTATATTATTTATTCACAGTGTGGTCAATTCATGCATTATCTCTATATTCATAGACACAGGGCACACCTCTTTGTACAACCAATACTTATGTATATGTCTTCTAAATATTACTGCCAGAAATGGTGTAAGAAATACTCATGTCACCAGATCTACATACACATTTTATCACAGTAATATTCGGGACACAAAAAGTAAATATCACACTTATGATTGTACCGGAGTCTGAATGGAAAGTGAACATGGATTACTAAAAACATTCCTGTCCATGTTGCCTAATCCTCTCAATTATCAATCCTGTTGGTGACTACATATTTGTTTCTTCCAGAGATTATATATTCAAACTCTACCCTGTTGAAAATGCCTAATCATATCACTCACTTTATACTTTGCCTGATTTCATTATGTCTCTATTGATATGTGGTTTCCTACATATTTTCCCCAGTTCATCATTGTGACTGACCCTTCACATGAAGTTATGTTTACTTTCACTCTCTAACCAAAACACTATTGCGATAGAACATATATTCCAAATCCTATATTGACACTTCTTCCTAAACCTACTATCTACCTAATCCTACCGACTATCCGTTTTTGACTGGATGTTCTCTTCGACATTCAATCATCCAAGGTACAAGGTTCTATGCCATTATATATCTATTTTTCTGAGACATCTGTGCACAATGTAAATCAAAGTTAAGTATCCCAATCAAGGGCCCAATGCCCTCTAGGCTTCAAAATTACCTAGATTTCTGTTTTAATTCATATATTTAACCTGTATATTTTTATAAATATCGCAGGTTCCCAATACCATTATTCATCCCGCAGAATGATTCCTAACCCAATTCAAACATTTTATTAACCCTAAGAATACACTGTTCCCTCAATCTAAATTTAATGAAAAGCAGGGACAGAGTTGGTCTTACAATACAGGAATGTAGGGGATCTTCCACCTGCTGAGAACTTCAAAGATCCATGTAGAAATGAACCCTGGAGAAGATATAGTCATCTATGAAGGACCTGAGAGAGCAAAAGTCATCTTCCATGTCAAACACCCTGGTCAGGATGAAGGGATGTGTCTGAATCAGCCTCTCTCTTCTTAATGTAGAGGAGAAGGACCAAACCAGGCCTGTGTGGATAGCTATTCCCGGGTTCCTAAGGTTGACATACCATTCTAACTTGTGAACATTTCAGAGGAAGTAGGGGAACCCTCCATCTAATGAGACCCTTGGAAGCAACTATTAGGACAAAATGGTTTACAAGACAGTGAATTCATTCAGTTCCTGAAGGAAGTGACCTCACCTCACTTCCTTCGTGATGGATCTCTCTGAACTTGGGATCCTGGAAGTCAGGCACACAGAGCCAGACCCAGTCCCAGTCCCAGTGGGCTCACTTGCTTGGATTTACCAAAGACAGAGTCAGTCTTTCTTTGTTCCTACTGATATTATGATGCCAAAAGCAAGGAGAGCTCTGAAGAGGGGCCTTTCCTGAGAAAGCAGGTAGTGGCTCAAAATTCCCTTCTGACAACTTAAAAGAGTTGGCCAAGTAGACCAGATCTGAGACAGGACAGGACATTTCGGGGAAACATTGTATGGCCCACCAGTCAGAGGACACTCCGTAGAGTCACAGACCTACTTGGGGGAAGGAGGTGACTTTGTGGGTGTGGTTGTGGGTTTATGATTTTGTCTCATCTTCTGAGAATAGGTAGGAAAGGCGGTTAGTTTTTTTTTTTTTTTTTTTTTGGAGTGTACTGTTTCTAGTAAGTCGTTTGACAAGGCGAGTGTTTCTATGTCTGTGTATTCCACTGTGTCCGTGGTTGTATACATTAGAAACGAGAATGCATCAATGTATTTGTCCTGTCTAGTAGAAAGCTTCCCAGCATTCAACCTGCCCAATTTATGAATGGGTTGCGGCTTTTCTTAAGGATGGGCAACACCTACTATCTTCCTAATTACCAATTTTCTTCCTGAATTCTTTCCAATCTCCAGAATTGGCTCATGTTTTTTTGTCCAAGATATGTACCACCTCCAAGCTCTGTGACATGGCCATGTACTGGATATCTGCAGGGAATGGCGAGCATCTCAGAAAACTCAGATATCAGTGTGACCAGTAAAGTATCAGTGGAGAAACCCTGCTTTGGGCCTTTTGCTTACATAATGTTCTGTTGCCCTTAATTTCAAGAAGTTCTTTGCCTCAGGCCACCCCTTTGTGAAGCCTGAGGAAAACAGTTTTCAAATGGAAACGAATGGGCATCACCTGTGGCCCTTTGCTTTATTGCTTTGGAAAGGGATGTGTGTGATTTAGCCTCTTGGCCCTGTGTGAGGCTGTGGCTTAGATTCTCAGCACCTGATGGATCTAAAGAAAGATCCCATGTGTGCATCCAAAACCAAAATGGCCAAAAGAGCAGTTCTTGTGGATGACGTCTCGCCTTCCTCTGTGAGGTTCCTGACTTCCATCAATAGGGATCCTTTGGGTCAGAGGAGTTCTCCAAAGCCCTGCAGAGGTGCTTGGGTTTTCTCATGACTCCAATTCACATAAAGAATCTTAACCTCTGAGTCAGTTGGCCTCAAAGTAGAGAAGCGGTGTAGTCTTCACAGCATGCCTATTTCATCACGCCTGGTTCACAGAAAGTATGTCCAGGCCACCCTGACTTTAGCAAATGAGTGGCAAGGGAGCTTATTTTGGACACTGTCTTGGACTGCGCTCCTCATGAAAACCTCCAGCCAGAGGTTATGATGAGTGTCTATATGGAAGAAAATGAGGGCCATGTCGAAGTGTTTTGGTTTTAATTGTGGTCATTTGTGTGTCAGTTGGAAGAGATAACTGTGTTCACCTGGGCTTGAACTGTTGTGTGATTCCCCTTAGAGACTGCTTTCTGGAACTGACCTCAGTGAAGTATTGCCATGAATTGTTTTGAGATTTTAGGAGGCCACGCATGAGATTCGCTCTTGGTATCTGTGATCTAGGCCCAGGGTGGCTTTGCACAGAAAACTGGGAATCTTTGCAAGGATATCACATGATTTTATTCTGAAAGACTTGGCAGCCATCAATGAGAGTCAAAACACACATGGACCTAACATTGTAGACCTCAATGGGCCTTGCTTATGTTACCATTTGGCCTCTGTTTATGTAGCCTTGCCTATGAGAGTTCTCTAGAGCTTTCATTGAAATGAGCTTCCTCACCATTTAATGGTTCCTGAATTAATTGAAACCCAGAGTGTCTCAAATTCATTTTTGAAAAATGGCTAGATAAATACCATGCAAGGTTTGAAATTCCCATGACCAGGTGGCACTGGAGAACCTTTGGATATCTGGTTCCTGATCATGAGTGTACCAGACAATGCCTTGATTGACTGGGTTTCATGAAAATGGAGTAGAACAGAGATGCCTGTAAGTTGGAGCCTGCTGAGTAGTGGGCCTAGAGCTGTGGTGTGAAGGTGTGTGATAAACATCTGTGGTGGGGCCATGTGAATATGTCTTTGACTTCCCAATGGCTTGTGACTGACATGCTGCTGCCAGCAGACCCTTATATGTAAAGGCATCTTATTATATAGAGGGGTTTCAGGGCAATGTTCAGAATCAGGTTGCTCTTGTCAAGGGGGCAAGCTATGTGGGATAGAAGCCTGGTTGGTGCATTCTCCTGTAAACCCTGACCCACCACACCTGACAGAACTCCCTCCAGCACTGTGTCCCTGATGAACTCCTTGTATTTTTTGAAGCAACACCAAACTACGAGTGCAGCAGCCAGAAACACCACGAAAAGTGGAGGATGACCAAATGACTTCACAGTCCACGCGGGCAGACACTTAGACCCAGGTGGCCAAAGTTTGCCGACAAAGATAGAATTCATCACTGCTGCCTAATGTTCATTGGAAAACAAGAAACCATGTCCTCCAGGTCACATAGATGCCATTCCAGATTTGATGGTCTCACTACAAAGGAAGCTAAATCTCTTGACAACAACATATACTTTAAGTGCCCAAACTCAGAGGCAGTTTGTCAAGAAGTCTTTAGGCCAAAAGAACTTCATGTTTGTGGAGTGTTTACCCTATCCCTTACTTTTGGATACTCCTCTCCCAACTCCAAGGTTTGAACTCCTGAGCATTTTCCATTCCGGATATGTATTCACAAATTTTCTAACTCTTCTCCTCTAATTGTGTCTTACTTGTGGTGAAGGAAATGTCAAGGCATTGTTCTGGATCAGAGTGGGGAGATTTTTGTGTAGCACATATTTGAATACACATGAGATTAATTTTCCTATTTTCCATTCGAAATTCTGAATCCCTGACACTTACCCATACCCTACTAGACTCTCACTACTAATCCTAATATGATGGAGAAAAATAACCCAAACAAAATAGAAATACAACCAGTTCAGAGGAGGCCTGTTGTATAGTTGGACTTGCCTTTTGCATGATAAAGGGTAGGTGTTACAAATCTAGTCAATTTTTAAATGAAAAAGTTCTCCATGTGATTTAAAGTTAACAAATATGTGAATTCTTGTTTCCCTTTCTCTGAAGCCTATTCAGAACATGTATTTTTAATGCACATATTGAATCCTACCTGGTATCACACTTATATTTTTGTGAGGTGGATGACATGGCAGATACAAATTGTGAGAAGAGATCACTCCTCCTAAACACTGTTGGAACTGAAAATTCAACCTATGGGTGAGCTTCCTAGTTTAACAACATTTTACTTAAATCCATGTTTAGTAAAATAAATATTTTTGCTTCAATGGATGATATATATTTCATGATGAATTTCTATTGGCATATATATTGCCACTTTTTAATGTCTCTGTGTGTGTTTTTTGTATATATATATATATATATTCTCCAGGTTCTTCAAAACATGAAATATATGTGTCTTTTATACACTCCATAAACTTATTCATGTTCATGTACTTGGATTTATAATCAACTTTTCAGAAGATTATTCCAGAAATATTCATCCACCTGAAATTCATATTTGTTACCTAGTACTGAAAGCTAACTTCAGTGAACGGTGCACACAAATCCTAATATTTTTATAGTAACTGACCCAGTTTAATATCAAAGCAAGTTGATTCCTATGGGACATTTTATGTATTTTGATGTTTATTCCTATTCAACACTGGTAAATTACTATTTCTTCTTTTTTTGCACATCATAGGATATATATTTAATCCAAAAGTTATCAAATTTACAGGTATTTGTTTCACTTTCAATCACTTTCTGCTTCAGAACACTCGTATTCCTGCAGGTTGCTTGACTGGTCTTATCATGAAACTTCTTTCCAAACACATTATTTTTGATTTTCATAATGATTTTTGAAGCAAAATATACACAATTTTCATGATTATCCATAACCCTAATATTTCCATTAGATGTATAAATGGTTGTAATGAATGTATGTGTATCAATATAAGATTTCATGTATATTTTCAGATATCAATTCATTCCATTATTTAAAGTTGGAACCAGTTATATTTTTAATTCTCAGTATGGTCTCTTCATGCATTATCTCAATATTCATAAACACATGGTACACCCATTTGTACCCCCAATACTAATTTATGCATCTTCAAAATATTGCTCCCAGAAACAGTGGAAGAAATACTCCACCTGATCTACATATACATTTTATCACTGTAATAATCTGGACACAAAATGCAAAGTTCACCTTTATGATTGTACCAAAGCCTAAATGGAAATTGACCATGGATTACTAAAACATCTATGTCTAAATTGCCTAATGCTCTCAAATGTCAATCTATTTGTGACTCCATATTTATTTTTCCCTAAGATTATACAGTCAAGTTCAACCCTGTTGAAAATGTCTAATATTATCACTCACTTTGTACTATACCTGATTTCCTAATATCTCTATTGATATCTGCTTTGCTACATATTTTCCCCAGTTCATCATTGTGAGTGACCCTAAACATGTGCTGATATTGACATTCACTCTCTAACCGAAACCCTATTGTTAAAGAACTTTTGGTCCAAAGTCTATACTCGCCCTCATTTCAACACCTACCGACTATCTTCCTGATCCTACAGACTATCCCTGTTTGATTGGATGTTCTCTTCTACATTCAATCATCCAAGGTACAAGGTCCTATTTCATTGTATATCGATTTATCTGAGACATCTGTGCATAACATAATTCAATGCTAAGTATCCCAATCAAAGGCCCAATGCCCTTCTGGGCTTCAAATCTTACCTAGATTTCTGTTTTCATACTTATATTTCACCTATATATTCTTAAAAATGTCACAGGTTCCCAATACCATTATTAATTGAGCGGAATGATTCCTAACCCAAATCAAACATGTTATTAACCTTAACCATACACTGATCCCTCAATCTAACTTTTCAGAAGAGCAGGGACAGAGTTGGTCTCAAAATACAGGCATGTAGGGGATTCTCCACCTGCTGAGAACCTAAAAGGCCCATGCAGAAATGATCCATGGAGAAGATGTAGGCAGCTATGAAGGACCTGAGAGAGCAAAAGACATCTTCCATGGTGAATAACCTGGTCAGGATAAAGGGTTGTGTCTGAATGAGCCTCTCTTTTTTTCATATAGATAAGATGGACCAAAACAGGCCTATGTGGAGAGCTGTCTCTAGGTGCCTATGGTTGATATACCATTATAACCTGTGAAAGTATCACAGGAAGTAGGGGCAGCCTCCATATCATGGGACCTTTGGAAGCAACTGTGAAGGCAAAGAGGTTGTCAAGATAGTGACCTCATTCAGTTCCTGAAGGAAGTGACCTCATCACACTTCTTTGGTGATGGAACTGTCTGAACTTGGTATCCAGGAAGCCAGGCACTCAGAGCCAGTCACAGTCCGAGTCCCAGGGGTCTCAATTTTTTTGATTTACCAAGGAGAGAGTCAGAGTTTCTTGGTAACTACTGATGTGTGGATGGCCAAATGCCAGGAAAGCTCTGAAGAGGGGCCTTTTCTGAGAAAGCAGGTAGTGGCTCACCACTGGCTCCTGACAACTTCACAGAGTTGGACAAGGAGACCAGATCTGAGAAAGGACAGGCCATTTCAGTGGAACATACTATGACCCACCAGTCATAGGACACTCTGGATAGTCACAGTCCTACTTGGGGGAAGGAGGTGCCTTTGTATGTGTGTGTGTGTTTGTGGTTTTGTCTAATGTTCTGAGAATAGGTAGTAGCGGCGGTTTGTTTGGTTTCGAGTGAACTGTTTCTAGTAAGTCATTTGACAAGGCGAGTGTTTCTATGTCTCTGAATCCCACTGTGTCCGTGGTTGTAGACAGTTGAAAAGAGAATGGATCAATGGATTTGTGTTGTCTAGTAGAACGCATCCCAGCATGTATCCTGCCAAATTTATTAATGGTCTGAGGCTTTCCTTATCGATGGGCAACACCTGCTATCTTTCTAAGTTCCTGTTTTCTTCCTGAATTCTGGCCAATATCCAGAATAGGCTCATGGTTTTCTCTCCAAGATATGTACCACCTAAAAGCTCTGTGACATGGCCATGTACTGGATAGCTGAAGGGAATGGAGAGCATCTCAGAATACTCAGATATCAGAGTGACCATTTAAGTCTCATTGGAGAAACCCTGCTTTGGGCCTTTTGCTTACCTATTGTTCTGTTGACCTGAATGTCAGCAAGGTCTTTGCCTCAGGCCATCTCTTTTTGAAACCTGAAGAAAACAGTTTTCAAATGGAAATGAATGGACATCCCCTGTGGCTCTTTTCTTAATTTCTTTGGAAGGAGATGTGTCTGATTCAGCCTTTTGGCCCTTTGTGAGTCTGTGGCTTAGATTATCAGCACCTGATGGATCTAAAGAATGATCCCATGTGTGCATTCAAACCAAACTGGCCAAAAGAGCAGTCATTATGGATAAAGTCTCTCACCTTCCTTTGTAAGGTTCCTGACCTCCATCAAGTGAGAATAGGGATCCTTTGGGTCAATTGAGTTCTTAAAAGCCCTGCAGAGGCTAGCCCATAGGTGCTTGGGTTTTCTGATTACTCCAATTCACATAAAGAATCTAAACCCCACAGTCAGTAGGCCTCAAATTGGTGAACCGAAGTAGTATTAATGGCAGGCCTATTTGACCACTCCTGGTTCACAGGAAGGTTGTACAGGCCACCCTGACTTTAGGCAAACCAGAGGCAAGGGAGCTTATTTTGGACACTGTCTTGGGCTGCGCCCCTCATGGAAACCTTTAGCCAGAGGATATGATGAGTGTCTATATGGAAGAATATGAGGGCCATGTGGGAGTGTTTTGGTTTTAATTGTGGTCATTTGTGTGGCAGTTGGAAGAGATTACTTGTAAGATTCCAGCAGACGTCGGAGGAAGAGACTACAAAGAGACTGGCTCATGCAACAGCAATGGGGATTTATTGAGGATCCAATTCAGTTCGCTGGGGCTCTGTGCTCACTCAACAAGCAACAGCGGCCCAGATCCCCGAGAAGAGGTTAAGCAGTGCTTCAGTACACTTTTTGGGTAGGCAGAGGCTTTATATATATCAGAGGAAATCATCTTGATCAGCCGGAAAATCGAACAACAACTCTCCAACTTGATTAGCACATTCATTGGTGGAATCAGGTCGGGCGGGGGTGATAGGTCGATCCTAAGGAGGGGGGTACATTCAAACTGGTTGGTTTGGGCCCTGATATGCTTAGGTGCCAAGCTGCACAGGGTCCTAGATTATTAAACAACTGGATGGTCAGGGGGAATATTTAATGGGCAGTGAAAGGATTGTCCTAACAGCTACAGGAATTTCAGGTTTTAGGTTTAGCATGGGAACTTAACAATACCTGGTCCTTTACATTTTAACTCAGGCTTTGCAGCTTAGAAACTTTACAACACCCGCTATTTTACACTTTAACTTCAATTTCTTTTACGCTAACAGACTGGGTCCACCTGGGTGTGAACTCTGGTGTGATTCCCCTTAGACACTGAGTTCTGGAACTGAACTCAGAGAAGAGGTGTCATGAATTGTGTTGGGATTATAAGAGGCCACACATGAGAGTTGCCCTTGGAAACTGAGATCTAGGCCCAGGGTGGCTTTCCACAGAGCATTGGAAATTTCAGCCAGGATATCACATGATTTTATTCTGAATGACTTGGCAGCCATAGTTGAGAGTCAAAACACACATGAAACTCACACTGTAGACCTCAATGGGCCTGGTTTCATGTGACCTTTTGGCCACTCTTTGAGAAGCCTTGTCTGTGAGAGTTCTATAGAGATTTCATTGAAATCAGCTTTCTCAAAATTTAAAGGTTCCTGAATGAATTGAAACCCACAGTGCCTCCAACTTCATCCTTGAAAAATGGCTAGATAAATACCATGAAATTTTTGAAATTCCCAGGACCAGGTACCACTGGAGAAAGTTTGGATGTCCGGTTTCTGATCATGAGTATAACAGACAGTGCCTTGATTCACTGGGTTTCATGCAAATGGTGTAGAACAGAGATGCCAGTAAGTTGGAGCCTTCTGAGTAGTGGGCCTAGAGCAGTGGAGGGCAGGTGTGTGATAAAACATCTGTGGTGGGGCCATGGGGATCTTCCATTGTCTTCCAAATGGCTTGTGACTGACATGATGCAGCCAGCAGACCCTTATATGTAAAGGCATCTTGTTATTTGGAGAGGTTTCAGGGCAATGTTCAGAATCAGGATGTTATGGTCAAGGGAAAAGCTATGTGGGATAGAAGCATGGTTGGTGCATTCTCTTGCAGACCCTTACCCACCACAGGTGACAGAACTCCCTCCAGCACTGTACCAGGTGAACTACTTGTATTTCATGAAGCAAATAACAAACTCCCAGTGCAGCAGTAAGAAATACCACGAAAAGTGGAGGATGACCAAATGGCTTCACAGTCCACACAGAGAGAAACTTAGCCCCCAGTGGACACTGTTAACCTACATAGAGAGAAATCAGCACTGCTGCCTCATGTTCAGTGGAAAATAAGAAACTATGTCCTCCAGGTCACATACATGCACACCCAGCTTTGATGGTCTCACTACAAAGGAAGCTCCTGACAAATACTTATATTTCAAGTGCGCAACCTCAGAGGCAGTTTCTCAAGAAGTCTTTAGGCCAGCAGAGCTCCATGTTTGTTGAGTGTTTACCCTGTCCCTTACTTTTGGAAACTCCTGTACCACCTCCAAGGTTGTGAACTCCTGAGCGTATTCCATTCCAGATATGTATTCACAGAATTTTTAACTCTTCTCCTCTAATTGTGTCTTACTTCAGGCGAGGGTAATGTCAAGGCATTTTTCTGTATGAGAGTGCAAAAATTTGTGTGCAGCATTTATTTGAAATACTGAATCCCTGACATTAACCCATATCCTAATAGACTCTGACTACTAATCCTAATATGATGGAGAAAAATAACTCAAACAAAATAGAAATACAAGCATTTCATAGGAGGCATGGTGTATAGTTGGACTTGCCTTTTGCATTATATAGGGTAGGAGTAATAAATCTAGTCAATTTTTAATTGAAATAGTTTTCCATGTGTTTTTAAAGTTAACAAATATGTAAATTACTGTCTCCCATTCTCTCTAGCTTATTCAGAACATGTGTTTTTATATGCACATATAGAATCCTACCTGGTTATCACACATACAGTCTCATGAGGAGGCTGATTGGCAGATACAAATTGTGAGAAATGACCACTCCTCGTAAACGCTGTTGGAACTGAAAATACAACCCATGGGTGAGCTTCCTATTTGAACAACCTTATACAAAAATCCATGTTCAGTGAAATTAATATTTTTGGATCTGATGATGATATATATTTCACGATAAATTTCGATTGGCATATATATTGCAATTTTTAATGTCTCTCTCTGTGTGTGTGTGTATATATATATATATATATATATATATAAGTATATATATATATATACATATATATATATATATATATATATATATATATGCACTCTGTCTAGATTTTTCAAAATATGAAACATGTGTCTTATTGTAGACTCCCTAAATTCATTTATATTCATGTATGTGGATTTATAATCAACTTTTCACAAGATTATTCTTAGAAATACTCATCCACCTAAAATACATACTTGTTTCCTAGTACTGAAAACTAACTTCGTTGAATGGTGCATACATATCCTAACATTTCTACAGTAACTGACCCTGTTTAACATCAATTCAAGTAGATTACTATGGGACATGATGTGTATTTTGAAGTTCATTTTTATTCAACACTGGTACATTGCTATTTCTTCAGTTTATGCACATCATAGGATACATATTTCATCCACAAGTTAGCAAATTGATAGGCATTTGTTTCACTTTCAGTCACTTCCTGCTTCAGAACACATGTATTTCTCCATGTTTCTTGACTGATATTTTCATGAGACTTCTTTCCAAACACATTATTTTCGATTTCCGTAATCACTTTTGAAGCAAAACCCACACACCTTTCATGATAACCCATAACCCTAATATTACCATTAGATGTATAACTCGTTGGAATGAATGACTGTATATCAATATTAGATTTCTTATATATTTTCAGATATCAATTCAATCCATTATTTAAAGTGGAACCAGTTATATTATTTATTCACATGATGGTCAATTGATGCATTATCAATATATTCTATGACACAGGGTATACCCTTTTTACCCCCAATACTAATTTATATTTCTTCAAAATAGTGCTCCCAGAAATGGTGGAAGAAATACCCATGTCACCTGATCTACATATACATTTTATCACAGTAATATTCTGGACACATAAAACAAAGGTCACTCCTATGATTGTACCAAAGCCTAAATGGAAAATGAGCATGGATTACTAAATGCACCCATGTCCAGGTTGCCTAATGCTCTCAAATGTCAATCCTATTGGTGACTACATATTTGTTTCTTTCTAACATTATATATCCAAACTCAACCCTGTTGAAAATGTCTAGTCCTATGACTCAGTTTATACTTTGCCTGATTTCCTAATGTCTCTATTAATATCTGCTTTCCTCCATATTTTCCCCAGTTCATCATCGTGACTGACTCTTCACATGTGCTAACATTTACATTCACTCTCAACTGAAACCATATTGCTAAAGAACTTTTGGTCCAGATCCTATACTCACTCTTCTTCCTAAAACTACTATCTCCTGTTCCTACCGAGTATTCCTTTTTGACTTGATGTTCTCTTCTACATTCAATCATTCAAGGTACATGGTCCTATGCCATTGTATATCGATTTATCTGAGACATCTGTTCAGAACGTAATTCAACGCTAAGTATCCCAATCAAGTTCCCATGCCCTTCTCGGCTTCAAATCTTAACTAGATTTCTGTTTTCATACTTATATTTCACCTATATATTCTTGTAAATATCG
Source organism: Callospermophilus lateralis (assembly GCF_048772815.1). Classification (NCBI taxonomy): domain Eukaryota; kingdom Metazoa; phylum Chordata; class Mammalia; order Rodentia; family Sciuridae; genus Callospermophilus; species Callospermophilus lateralis. The sequence continues at coordinate 912,813 of NW_027514425.1, read as the reverse complement.
CGGGTTCCCGATACTGTTATTCAACCCTCAGAATGATTCCTCACCCAAATCGAACCTGTTATTCACCCTAATCATACACTCTTCCCTCAATCTAACTTTACAGAAGAGCAGGGAAGGAGTTGGTATTTCAATACAGGAATGTAGGCGATCTTCCACCTATTGAGAACCTCAAATGTCCTACATAAATGACACCTGGATAAGTTGTAGGCAGCTATGAAAGACCTGAGAGAGCAAAAGTCATCTTCCATGGAAAACAACTTGGTCAGGATGTAGGAATATGTATGAATCAGCCTCTCACTTATTAATGTAGAGAAGATGGACCAAACCAGGCCTGTGTGGAGAGCTGTTCCTGTGTGCCTATGGTTGATATACCATTCTAACTTGTGAAAGTGTCACAGGAAGCAGGGGCAGCCTCAATCTCATGGGACCCTTGGAGTCAACTCTTAGGACAAAGTGGTTGCCAAGGCAGTGAACTCATTCAATTCCTGAAGGAAGTGACTTACGTCACTTCCGTGGTGATCAAGCTCTCTGAACTTAGATCCAGTAAGCCAGGCACCCAGAGCCAGTCCAAGTCCCAGTCTTAGTGGTCTCACTTGTTTTGATTTTCCAAGGATAGAGTCAATCTTTCTTGATACCTACCGATGTGGGAATGGCCAAATAACAGGAAAGCTCTCAAGAGGGGCCTTTTCTGAGCAAGCAGGTAGAGGCTCACCCCTGGCTTCTGACAAGTTCACAGAGTTGACCAAGGAGACCTAATCTCATACAGGACAGGCCATCTCAGGGGAACATATTGTGGCCCACCAGTCAGAGGACACTCCAGATAGTCACAGACCCATTTGAGGGAAGGAGGTGCCTTTGTTATGTGGGTGTGGTTTTTTGGTTTGTCTCATATTCTGAGAATATGTAGGAAAGGTGGTTTGTTTGGTTTGTAGTGAACTGTTTTTAATAAGTCATTTGACAAGGCGACTGTTTCTATGTCTGTGTATCGCACTGTGTCCGTGGTTGTAGACATTAGAAAAGAGAATGATTCAATGGATGTGTCCTGTCTGGTAGAAAGCTTCCCAGCATTCATCCTGCCCGATTTATGTATGGACTTTGGCTTGCCTTATCGATGGGCAACACCTGCTAATTTCCTTAGTTGCTGTTTTCTTCCTGAATTCTGGCCACTCTCCAGAAGAGGCTCATGGTTTTGTGTCCAAGATATGAATCACTTCCAAGGTCTGTGACATGGCTATGTTCTGGATAGCTGAAGTGAATGGCGAGAATCTCAGAAAACTCAGATCACTGTGACCAGAAAAGTCTCAGTGGATAAACCCTGCTTTGGGACTTTTGCTTACATATTGTTCTGTTACCCTGAATGTCAGGTAGTTCTTTGCCTCAGGCCACCCCTTTGTGAAACCTGAAGAAAACAGTTTTCAAATGGAAATGAATGGAAATCACCTGTGGCTCTTTGCTTAATTGCTTTGGAAAGGGATGTGTCTGAATCAGCCTCTTAGCTCTGTGTGAGGCTGTTGATTAAATTCTCAGCCCCTTATGGATCTAAAGAAAGATCCCATGTGTGCATCCAAAACCAAAATGGCCGAAAGTACAGTCATTGGAGATGAAGTCTTTCGCCTTCCTCTGTAAGGTTCCTGACCTCTATAAAGTGAGAATAGGGAAGATAGACCAAGCCAATTGATGTCTCCTTTTGGAAAAATTGTACCACCAATGAGAGCATCAGCAAAATTACCCCAACACTACCACAAGTCGCTGCACCAACAGATAGTTCACAATGCATACATGTTAGTTCACAATGCATACAAGTGATATATATTCCAGGCAAGTTCTGCAAGCAGTTCAGTGATGGCTATTGCAGAAGCTGTAGATTGGTTTTATCTTTGTCTTCACCAGCACTGGGTTGAAGATTGGAATTCTGGCAATAATGGCTAAAGAAAAAATTACTTACCATTCCAGAAGGCACTAAAAAAACCAATTATCTTAACAATTTACATTATCTTGAAGAGAATTATTAAATATAATGAAAAGGAAAGGTGAAAGTCAACAAACAGTTCTGCTAAACTCCTTTTTTTGTTCACATATTAAAACAATCCTCAACAGTTGTTTACCCAATTTAAATTAAACTATTTAAATCACGTGAATAAAAAAAAATTGGATCCATTTTTTCATGAGCGCACATCATATATGATATATGGATATATGTACATTCAAACATAAAACACAAAACACAAGTGTGCACAAATAATATAATATATACAACACATAACATAATAGTAAAGGCCTTATAACTTTTTACAGGTGAAATCACCATTGGAATGTCTAAAAACTCTATAGTCAAAAAATAGAACTGATCAGCAAAACATTAACCTAGGTCTGTATGAGCTCAAAAAAAAAAAAAATAGAAAATAGAACTTCATGATGTGGGAAAGGGCAATAATAAAATAGATATTGAAAAAAGCATCCTGGTCCTGTAGCAGATGTAAGGATAGCCAAACTGGAGTTTTGGATATCAGCTGTTATGAATTTGAGCCAAATCATCTTCTTTTTGGTCTATAGAAATCACTTAAGTTAATTTCTCTGGAATCCATATTGCCTGCTGTTCTTCCTGTGGAAACACACAAACAGACCCCTGACTAAAGACAATCACTGGGTCAGGACTTTAGTTAATCTCTCCAAAATCCAAATCAGCTGCTGTTCTTCCTGTGGAAACACACAAACAGACGCCCGACTCCAGACAATTACTGGGTCAACACTTTTCCATTGTCCTATTAGAATATCCTTCCAAAGGACCTTGGGCTTATGCTCATTTTTTGGAAACATATGCCTTTCCACAGCACTAAGTCCTGATGAATCCAAGTTTAAAAAGTTTAGAGTAAAAAGCGTTAATTTAAGTTTATCTTTGGGGAATATATACCCCTTCTCAATTCCGTCTTTGTGCTTTAATAAGTACATTTTTATTGTTTGATGTGCTCTTTCAACTATGCCTTGTCCCTGTGGATTGTATGGGATTCCTGTTATATGAGTAATGCCAAATGATGAGCAAAATTGTTTAAAAGAGTTAGAAGTGTAACCGGGGGCATTATCTGTTTTTAACTGTTTTGGAATGCCCACAGTGGCAAAATTTTGTAAGCAATGAGCTATAACATCTTTAGTTTTTTTCTCCAGCATGAAGGGAGCCCATTAAAAATCCAGAACAAATATCAACTGTAACATGCAAATATTTTAATTTTCCAAATTCTGGCAAGTGTGTGACGTCCATCTGCCAAATATGGTTAGGTATCAATCCTCTAGAATTGACTCCAAGATTAACTTGTGGTAAAAAGGTCACACAATTTTGACATTGTTTTATAATTTGTCTAGATGTTCCTTAGTTTTTTTGAAATGCTTTTGTAAAGTATAAGCATTGACATGGAACTTTTTAAGAAAATTTATTGCTTCTTCTAGTGTAAAGAAAATATGTATGTATGTCAATTGTAGTTTTATCTGCTAAATCATTGCCCAAACTAAGGGCTTTAGGCAATCCTGTATGTGCCCTGATATGTCCTATAAAGAATGGATCTTTTCTGTCCCAGATTAGACTTTGTATAGTGGAAAGCAAAGAGAAAACAGTAGAGAAAGGGGAAATCCTACCAGCATCTTCAAGGGATACTATAGCATTAACTATATACTGACTATCGGAAAATAAATTAAATACAGAATCTTTAAAAATCACAAAAGCTTGTAATACTGTACTAAGCTCTACCTTGTGAGCTGATTGTTTTGGTACTAAAAATATAAAAGTTGGATCAGGTGTAACTATTGCTGTTGTACCATTATTTAACCCATCGGTGAATATATTTGGAGCATTCATGATAGGTGTTTTCTTGTCATTTTTGGAAAAATTACAGGATGCGATGACCAAAAAGACAATAAAAGATAAGATGGTAAGTGGTTATCAAATGAAACATTAGATTTACACACGATTATTGCCCAAGTATTTAACTAATTAGCTAATTCATCAATTTGATTCATAGTATATGGAGTAATAATTTTATTGGGTGAAATTCCACACACACTCTTTTTGCTGCTTTTATTCCTATGAGTATTAATTCTCCCTCAGCCTCAGGATAGCAAGTAATAATAGTGTTAGAAGAATAAGATAAATGTATCCATAATAATGGACCTTCTTCCCAAAATACTCCTGTAGAAATATTTTTTTTTGTTGTTAGTACAATAAATAATAAATGCAAAATTATATCAACTCTATCCAAAAGCATATTTCCCATATATGTTTCAATGATTTTTATTGCTTTTCTTGCTTCAGGCGTTAACATTCTGAGTGAATTTGGATCTCATGGTCCTTTTAGGATATCAAATAAAGGTCCCAACTCTCCTGTTGGTATACCTAGATGAGGCCTTATCCAATTTAAGTCTCCTAATAACTCTTGAAAGTCATTAATTGATTTGAGTTGATCTACTCGTATTTGAATTTTTGGTTGACTGACCATGGTTGAGGATAATAGAGCTACTAAATAATTAATTGGAAAATTTAATTGTATTTTACCTATTGCTATCTCTAGGTTATAATTTTTTAATACGTTTGTAAGTGTGGCATATAATTCTAGCATTGGGTTTTTAACTTTGTGTGCTAATAATACATCATCCATATAGTGAAAAATTTGTATTTCAGGAATTTGATTTCTAAGTGGCTGGATTACTTTGTTAACATAAATTTGACGCATAGTTGGGCTGTTAGCCATCCCTTGAGGGAGTACTTTCCACTCATATCTCTTGTCAGGACCTTCATGATTCAGTGCAGGTATAGTAAATGCAAAACTTGGAATATCCTCAGGATGAATTGGAATTGAAAATAAAACGATCTTTAATATCTACAATGAAAACATACCAAGTTTTTGGCAAAGCACACAATTGAGGAATCTCTGATTGAGCAGGTCCCATAATAACCATCCCATTATTAATGGCTCTTAAATCTTGCAATAGTCTCCATTTACCAGATTTCTTTTTAAGGACAAAAATGAGAGTATTATGGGGAGACACAGAAGGTTGTATATGTCCTTCCGCTAATTGTTGTTTGACCAGGTCATGGGCTACTTGTATCTTTTCTTTAGTCAGGGGCCACTGAGGAACCCATACTGGTCTTTCTGATTTCCAAGTAATATTTATTGTCTCAGTGGCCCTTTCTGAAAATCCAACCCATATCTATCTGTTCCTTGATCTTTTTGTATTGGTGTTGCTATACCTTGTTCTTGCTTTTCTAATCTTTTTCCTTTCCTAAAATCTTGTCTAGCCATAATAGTGGGTGAATTTTGATTGATGTTATTTGTTAATGTCAAACCTAATTGATCTAGGACATCTCATCCTTATAAATTTACGGGAAGATGTTCCAATACATATGGCTGTATAGTTCCTTCACATCCTTCAGGATTCTTCCAATCTAATACCGTTGCACTTTTATGGGGATTAGTCGCCACTCCTAGGCCTCGAAGCGTTTGAGTGGCTTGTTGTAATGGCCAATGTTTTGGCCATTCTTGACGACAGATGATGCTAAGGTCTGCACCTGTATCCAGTAGCCCATTGAATTCATGTCCTTGAATATTTAGTTTTAGCATGGGGCGAGAATATAAATTTAAAGAAAGCATAGCCCAATCTACACCTGTGGAGCCTAATCCTTTGGAACCCCTTTCTACAGCATAACTGTAAAATTTATCATGTGGGCTGGGTATTATTATTAATTGTGCTATTCTATCTCCTGGAGAAATTACTGATATACCCTTTGGAAAACTGGCTATAATTTTTATTTCACCTTCATAATCGGGATCAATTACCCCAGGACTCATCATAAGTCCTTTTAGAGTAGAAGAGCTGCATCCCAATAATAAGCCTACTGTTCTTTTGGGAAGAGGTCGTTTCACCCCTGTGGGAATGATTTGAACTCCCATCTCTGGAGTTAGTATTGATCTGGCGGAGGCACAGATGTCCAACCCTGCGCTCCCTCTGGTTTGTCTGATGAGGGATCTGATGAACAATGTGTCGTGGGCACTACACTGATGGGGTTGCTGGTTTCCTCCAGTGCTCCATATATTTGCGGTTTCGGGCCCCAGAGCATTGGGCCCCCCTGTCCATTTTTTGGCAATGGAGCCGGATGCCTTTCTTCATGATATCGTGGATAAACACCTGGTGCTTGTTTGTTTTTTGATAATGAAGTACCCTCTATGGTGGTTTGAGAATGGTATTCATTAGCCCAATGTCTCCCTCTACGTCATTGTGGCCAAATACCCGGTATTCTAGTCCTTTGATACCTAGTTTTGTTAAACCCTCCTCCTATGGGGCAATTCCTTTTAAAAAGTCCTGTTTGTTCACAATTGTAGCATGTTCTTGGCCTGTCTTCTAAAGCCTGTTTTACTAAAGCTGCCACAATTTGCCCTTTTTCATTAATGTCTCTGGCATCTAAACCCTGTTTTATTGCAGCTGCCACGACTTGCTCTTGTTCATTAATGTCTCTACCAAATTTAATAAATGTGTTTAAATCTTCATGTTTCCATGGTCTAATGATACCTCTGCAGCAATGATTCGCTTGGTCATAAGCCAGTTGTTTTAATAATGGCATTGCTTGTTCTGTATTTCCAAAAACTCTGTAGCTGTTTCAATAAGCCTATCTACAAATCCAGCGTAAGATTCATTAGCTCCTTGTATTACCTTAGATAATTGACCTTGTAAACCTCCATGTCCTTGTAAAGTCTTCCATGCCCTAACTGCCTCTACAGCAATTTGTGCGTATATGCCAGGATCATATGGAATTTGTTGTTGCTGATCCTCATAAGGTCTCTTTTCTAACAACAAATCTAGATTTCTCTGAGGATAACCAGCTGCTGCATTTCGCCTAGATATCTCTTTGCAAAATTCCTCACTGGCAACCTTTCATAATAGGTATTGACCTCCATTTAGCACAGCTTTACACATATTAGCCCAATCTGCTGGCGTCATGTTCAAGGTGTTAATGGATTCGACCAAGCTTACAATGAAGTGTGCTTGAGGACCATATGTTGTTACAGCCTCTTTTAGCTGCTTCACTATTTTGAAATTTAAAGCATGGTGAATTCGCTGCCCTCCTACCTCAAATACAGGGCATGTTAATACTTGAGATCCTGTCTCAGGATCCGAACTATCAACTGTTGGGGTTGGGGGCCTCCCAGCACATGGAGGTGGCCTTGTTAGTTGGACATTTACATCCTCTGGTGACAGAAAGGTGTTAGTAGCAGTCTCCTTTTTTAACTTTGCCCCTGATTGCTTTTTATGCTCTAAACTTGGTTCCTCTATCTTTGTCTGAACTTAAGGCTTTGGACTAAGCAAACCAGATATGAACGTCCACAATGGCAATGTGCCAACTGGCATAGTCCCTCGGCTGCTCTTTTCTAATCCTTTTAAATCTTCACCATGATGGTTCCATTGTGATATATTTAATGACTCCTCCTTCAAAAGCCATGGGCTACATTTTTGTATTGTATCAACAAATGCCCTGACTCTCCTTGATATTTCTGAGATGCCTCCTTTCTCTAACAATTTATTTAACACTCTTTCAGTTTGTTTTTTTACTAATTTCTGATCCCGTATTTCTATTATAATACAACCCAACAAGATGACGCCAAACAAAACTGAGACAGAATGAATTAAAAAGGGAACAACAAAAAGTCATTATAGCCTTTCTATCCTCCTGACATGTGCATCCGTCCTTTATACCTATCTGTTCCTCAGACGTAAATAGTTTTTTCTCAGATGTGAGTGGTTTTTCTTCCATCCCACTCATCTCCAGGAACAGGCAACTTAAAACAAAAGTGAAGCAAAACAAAGGAGTCATCTTAAAATGGCTACCCATCCTTTCACCTTGCCCACAGGGGCAAGCAGTTTACCTTATCACTTACCCTCAGTCGTTCCCCATGTGAGCCACAAAATGCTGCAGTCTGGCTGGGCATGATTCAGGAGCCACTTGTCAAAAAAAAAAAAAAAAACTAACTTTATTTTTAGAACCACACACGGCAAACAAAACAACTCCTCAGGAAAAACCCTCAGAGCCCAACTGCCACTACTGGCTTCCTTGTAAAGTCTCTCTCACACACACAAGCCTCTCCACCTGCCACAATCCTACTGCTCTTGAGGCCGATTGGCTGGGTGGAGCCAAAAAAGTTCCCCAAGGAGCAGCTCCATGGTCTGAAAGGGCAGGGAAACAGCCCAATGAGCATCACCACAGAGGAGCCATTCAGCTAGATGATGCTGAGGTCGCTGTGAGCCAATAATCAGCCGGCAGCTGGAAATTTGCTGGCAGCTGGAAGTTTGCTGGGGCCCCTTCAGCTGTGGCTCTCAACAAATTCCTGTCTCATTTCTCTGTAGCCTATTCAGCACATGTATTTTTATATGCACATATAGTATCCTATCTGTTATCACATGTACATTTTTGTGAGGTGGCTGACTTGGCAGATACAAATTATGAGAAGAGATCACTCCTCCTAAACATTGTTGGAACTGAAAATTCAAAATATGGGTGAGCTTCCTAGTAGAATAACATTATACATAAATCCATTTTCAAGTGAAATAAATATTTTTGCATCTGTGGATGACATATATATTTCATGATGAATTTTGATTGGAATACACACTCTACAAATTTTTCAAAATATGAAATATATGAGTCTTATTATACACTCCTTAAAATCATTCATATTCATGTATGTGGATTTATGATCAACTTTTCACAAGATAATTCTCAGAAATATTCATCAACCTGAAATACATATTTGTTACCTAGTACTGAAAGATAACTTCAGTGGATGGTGCATACAAATCCTAATATTTCTACAGTAATACCCAGTTTAATATCAATGCAAGTAGTTTCCTATGGGACATGATGTGTATTTTCCGGTTCATTTTTATTCAACAGTGGTACATTACTATTTTCTCAGTTTATGCACATCATAGGATATATATTTCATCCACAAGTTCACAAATTTATAGGCACTTGTTTCAATTTCAATCACTTCCTGCTTCAGAACACATATATTCCTCCAGATTTTTTGACTGGTCTTTTCATGAGACTTCTTTTCAAACACATTATTTTCGATTTCCATAATCACTTTTGAAGCAAAACTCACACATTCTTCTTGATAAACCATAACCCTAATATTACCGTTAGATTTATGACTGGTTATAATGAATGTATGTATATCAATTTAAGATTTCCTTTACATTTTCAGATATTAATTAAATCAATTATTTAAAGTTGGAACCAGTTACATTATTTGTTCACAGTATGGTCTATTCATGCATTATTTCTATATTCATAGACACATGGTACACCTCTTTGTTCCCCCAATACGAATTTATACGTCTTCAAAATATTGCTCCCACTAATGGTGGAAGAAATACTCATGTCACCTAATCTACATATACATTTTATCACAGTAACATTCTGGACACAGAAAACAAAGGTCACTCTTATGATTGTACCAAAGCCTAAAAGGAAAGTGAGCATGCATTACTAAAAACATCCATGTCCAGGTTGCCTAATGCTCTCAAATGTAAATCCTATTGTTGACTATATATTTGTTTCTTCCTAAGATTATATATTCAATCTCAAGCCTGTTGAAAATATCTCATCCTATCCCTCACTTTAAACTTTGCCTGATTTCTTAAAGTCTCTATTGACATCTGCTTTCCTACATATTTTCCCCAGTTCTCATTGTGACTGACTCTTCACATGTGCTGATATTTACATTCACTCTCTACTTGAAAACCTATTGCTAGAGAACTTTTTGTCCAAATCCTATACTCACTCTTGTTTCTAAACCTAGCAACTATCTTCCTAATCCTACGGACTTTCTTTTTTTAATTGGATGTTCTCTTCAACATTCAATCATCCAAGGTACAAGGTCCTATGCCATTGAATATCGATTTATCTGAGACATCTGGGCAGGACATAACTCAAAGCTAAGTAACCCACTCAAGGGCCCAATGCCCTTCTGGGCTTCAAATTGTACCTAGATTTCTGTTTTCATACTTGTATTTCACCTATATATTCTTGTAAATATCCCAGTCTCCCAATACCATTATTCATCCTTCAGAATGATTCCTAACCAAAATCGAATATGTTATTAACCCTAACCATAGACTTTTCCCTCAATCTAACTTTACACGTGAGCTGGGAGAGTGTGATCACGAAAGTCTCAGTGGAGAAACCCTGCTTTGGGCCATTTGCTTACCTATTGTTCTGTTGCCCAGAATATCAGGAAGTTCTTTGCCTCAGGTCACCCCTTTGTGAAGCCTGAAGAAAGCTGTTTTCAAACGGAAATGAATGAGCATCACTTGTGGCTCTTTGGGTCAAATGAGTTCTTCAAGCCATGAAGAGGTGCTTGGGTTTTCTCATGACGCCAAATCACATAAAGAATCTATACCTATCAGTCAGTAGTAGTCAGTCAATATTGCTCCTAAAAATGGTGGAGAAATACTCATGTCAAATGATCTACATATATATATATATATATATATATATATATATATATATATATATATATATATTTAATCACAGAAATATTCTGGGCACAGAATTCAAAGTTCACATTTATGATTGTACCAAAGCCTAAATGGAAAGTGAACATGGATTACTAAAAATATCATGTCCAGGTTGCCTAATGCTCTCAAATGTAAATCCTATTGGTGACTACATATTTGTTTCTTCCTAAGATAATATATTCAACCTCAACCCTGTTGAAAATGTCTAATCCTATCACTCACTATATACTTTGCCTGATTACCTAATGTCTCTATTTGTATCTGCTTTCCTACATATTTTCCCAATTTCATCATTGTGACTGACTCTTCACATGTGCTGACATTTAAATTCATTCTCTAACCGAAAACCTATTGCTAAAGAACTTTTGTTGCAAATTCTACATGCACTCTCCTTCCTAATCCTAACTACTATCTTTCTAATCCTACTGACTATCCCTTTTTGACTGGATGTTCTTTTCTACATTCAATCATCCAAGGTACAAGGTCATATGCCATTGTATATCGATTTATCTGAGACATCTGTTCAGAAGTTAATTCAATGCTAAGTATCCCAAGCAAGGGCCCAATGCCCTTCTGGGCTTCAAATCATACTTAGATTTCTGTTTTCATGCATACATTTCACCTCTATATTGTTATAAATATCGCAGGTTCCCAATACCATTATTCACCCAGCAAAATGATTCCTAACCCAAATCGAACCTGTTATTAACCCTAAACATACAGTATTCCCTCAATCTTACTTTACAGAAAAGCAGGGAAAGAGTTGGTCTTATAATACTGGAATGTAATGGATCTTCCACCTGGTGATAACCTCAAATGTCCATGGCGAAATGATCCCTGGAGAATATGTAGGCAGCTATGAAGGACCTGAGAGAGCAAAAGGCATCTTCCATGGCAAACGGCTTGGTCAGGATAAAGGGTTGTGTCTGAATCAGCTTCTATTCTTAAAGCAGAGAACATGAGCCAACCCAGGCCTGTGTGTAGATCTGTTCCTGGGAGATTATGGTTGATATACAATTCAAACTTGTTAAAGTGTCACAGGAATTAGGGCCAGCCTCCATCTCATGGGAACCTTGGAAGCAACGTTTGGACAAAGTGGTTGCCAAGAGAGTGACCTCATTCAGTTCCTGAAGGAGGAACTAAAAACAGTTCCATCACACTTCAGTGGTGATGGAACTCTCTGAACTTGGGATCCAGGATGCCAGGCACCCATAGCCAGTCCCAGTCCCAGCCCCAGTGGTCTCACTTGTTTGGATTTACAAAGACAGAGTCAGTCTTTCTTTATACCTACAGATGTGAGGAAGGCCAAATGCAAGAAAGCTCTGAAGCAGAGCTTTTCCTGAGAAAGCAAGTAGAGGCTCACCGCTGGCTCCTGACAACTTCACGGAGTTGGCCAAGGAGACCAGATCTAAGACAGGACAGGCCATTTCGGGGGAACATTATTGGCCCACAAGTCAGAGGACACTCCGGATAGTCACAGACCTACCTGGGCGAAGGAGGTGCCTTTTTTTTGTGGTTATGAGTTTGTGGTCTTGTGTCATGTTCTTAGAATAGGTAGAAAAGTAGGTTTGTTTAGTTTGGAGTGGACTGTTTCTAGTAAGTCGTTTGACAAGGCGAGTGTTTCTATGTCTGTGTATCACATTGTGTCCGGGGTTGTAGACATTAAAAAAAATGCATCAATGGATGTGTCCTATCTAGTAGAAAGCTTCACAGCATTTATCCAGCCAAATTGATGAATGGACTGTAGCTTGCCTTATGGATGGGCAACACCTACTATCTTTCTAATTTCCTGTTTTCTTCCTGAATTCTGGCCACTCTCCAGAATAAGCCCATGGTTTTGTGTCCAAGATATGTACCCCCTCCAAACTCTGTAACATGGCCATGAACTGGATAGCTGAAGTGAATGGCGAGCATCTCAGAAAACTCAGATATCAGTGTGACCAGGAAAGTCTCAGTGGAGAAACCCTGCTTTGGGCCTTTTGCTTACCTATTGTTCTGTTGCACTGAATGTCAGGAAGGTCTTTGACTCAGGCCATCCCTTTGTGAAGCCTGAAGAAAACAGTTTTCAAATGGAAATGAATGGGTATACCTGTGGCTCTTTGCTTAATTGCTTTGGAAAGGGATTGTCTGAATCAGCCCCTTGGCCCTGAGTGAGGCTGTGGCTTAGATTCTCAACACCTGATGGATTTAAAGAAATTTCCCATGTGTGCATCCCAAACCAAAATGGCCAAAAGAGCAGTCTTTGGGATGAAGTCT